>NC_061096.1:37810795-37995795 GCF_015104395.2 Macrobrachium nipponense
CTTTTTCTAGTTTTATGACTAAACTAATGTTGGTTATTGTAAAGGAGGGATGGAAGGGTTTAGTTCTATTCCCAGGGCTATCTGAGTTATTTGGATTTTGAATTCAATCTTTCATTTAATCATTTTGTTAAGAACCTGATTTATTTAGTTAATGCTTTGCTCTTAAATAAATGTGTTTTTGTAGTTCACGAGTCTGATTTAATTGCCTTAAATAACAGAGAGAGAGAGAGAGGGGGGGTGTGAAGAGAGAGAGAGAGAGAGAGAGAGAGAGAGAGAGAGAGAGAGAGAGGGGGGGGGGTTGTTGGAGAGAGAGAGAGAGAGAGAGAGAGAGAGAGAGAGAGAGAGAGAGAAAACGGATGTGCCTTGCTGCAAGATCATTGCTACCAACCTTTTAAAATGTACCGAGGTTGGAACCTCGGTAACACTACTGTGACTGTCGTGAATTTCGAACTGATCATTCGAAATCCCCGCCATTTAACTTCACAAATGTTGCGTTAATTTGGGGCAAGACTGAGGGATCTCGCTGGCGATTCATTGAGCAGAAAGCTGTCCAATACACGACAGAGTTAAGACGTAATTCTTAAATGCCTGGCAGGGATGGAGCGCGTCTTATAGTAATGAAGACACTATGAATTTTCATTAATGAATATTATTTGCTATTCCCTAGTACGAGCTAAATTGTCTATGTAGAGATTTGGAGCCAAGGACTCCGTAGCCATTCAAGAATTTGCAGATTACGGCCTTCAGCCAGAACTTTGAGTCAATTCATTGATCCCAGATGATAACTTACCTGTCATTCTTCCCATTCATAAGTAAAGTAGATTAATTGATCTCCGCACTGCCTAAATAAGCGATGATTCCCGCCTGAATTACAAGGATTCTGTACTTTACGCGGGAAAGCGTAAGTTTCCTTTGAAGTAGGGCGAAGCGACGCCTCATTCCTGCCCTAGTCCTGAACGTCGTAAGTACCGTGATATTTGTGTGTCTCTCGATTCTCCAGCTCCCAACCATTGCCATGCCAGGTCGAATTCCGTCGTAACTGTAAGTTATCTTTATCCACATATAGATGTGTCATCCCTGCGATGAGGGACTTGATTTGCGCAGCAACGAAAGCTGCAAGTGTAAGAATGTCATTTATTTGTGATTTAGAGTAAATGGGTCTCGATTTGTTGTGTTTTTTCGTCCAGTCGTGGACTTAGTGCTTTTCAAGCACATGATATCAAAGACCCTAAGGGCTACCATGTAACAAAGCCATGAGAGCTTTCAGGTTCCTTGAATTAAATTAGTGAGAGTAGTAAGAAACTGCGTGTGTCGTGGAATTTTGCTAGTAACGTCAATTTCACTGTTGGTTCTTAATGCACATTGGCTTAGCCACCCGTGATGCTCTTTCATTCATGTTCAGTGCATTGTTAATGTGTTTAAATGTTTATTTTTTGTAATAAAACTGTATTTTGTTGACCAAATTTTATTGAATCCCACCCAGATAGTTTTAGAGAGTGCACCTCCTCAAGGCCTTGTCATCGGCCCATAACATC
Source organism: Macrobrachium nipponense (assembly GCF_015104395.2). Taxonomy (NCBI): domain Eukaryota; kingdom Metazoa; phylum Arthropoda; class Malacostraca; order Decapoda; family Palaemonidae; genus Macrobrachium; species Macrobrachium nipponense. The sequence goes on from NC_061096.1 coordinate 37,812,331, forward strand.
CGGGCACAAATCAGAACAAAAATAATAAAAGTCGAAGAAAATCCCGACATTTGGTCCTTCGAACCGGATGACAAGTGCTCACTAGAGCTTGAAGGGAAATTTCAATAAAGTATGGTCTATAGGGTAGCCCTGATAGGACACAGTCAGCTCCCACCGAATCTGCCACAGTGTTAAGATAACCAGATTGAGATCTATAGAAGGCCAGGAGGTCTGGTCAGTCAATTTTTAGATAGTAGTCTATCATTCTGGCAGAGACGGTATGAGTTGGTCGTGTTAGATATAGGAGGAAACGACCTGGCAATCGATCACCCCAAAACAGTTTGGGATAATTTACGTACCCTTATCGAACGCTTGAGGAAAATTTGTGAAATCATTGCTATCTGCGACGCAGAGATCAGAGAGTATCTCCCTGATAATCGTTTTGCTATAAATTCTGTTGAATATGTCAAAAAAGTAAAGAACTTTAATGCGAGAATCTCCAAATACTGCTACAAAAGAAGTCGGTACGGAGTCCGACACTTGCCTATGAACTCTCGTGCCTACCACAAAGGCAAACAAAGGGACGGAGTCCATTTTGATTCAGAAATCCGTAACGCGTTCCTCAATTGTTTGATGAGATTGATCAGGAGAGAGACAGACAGACAAAACAACTAGGCTCAGCTTGTGGCAATTAGCCACACGTGCCACTAGTCTTTGTACCCAGTCTTCCTAACGTAAGAAAAAGCGTCATTTCCTAGTTTGCATAACCCCTCCTAAGAAGTAGAGTAAATAATCCAAAACGGCAGTGGCTATGATTGTCCACATCGAGGCCTCACTGAGTCTCACAGCGGACTTACTCGCCGAATCACAGCGTGCGTTAGTAGAAACGTATTCTGAGAGCGTGTACCAAAATTTGGTCATGCAGTTGAGACAAGAAGAAGGTCAGCTTCGAGAGCTGTACAAACGTCAAGTCGTAAAGTTAGAATCTAACTTAGATGCCAGAATCAGGCAAACCTTAGCAGAAGCTGTGCGAGCTTCTACCCTTTTGTTGAATCGAATCGATAAACTGAAAGTCACTCAGACAGGGAATGTTTCCCTCCCCAAATTGAAACTGCTGCCTCTCCCCACTTTTGAAGGGGAAGTGCAGGAATATGCTTCTTACAGAGAACTGCTCACGATCCTCGTGGATCGAAGGGCAGATTTGGACGACGTGTCCAAATTTACTTACTTGTTAGGGACTCTGGGCAGGGATCGGCTTAGGATCATTAAATCCCTAAGTGTAACCGCCGCGAATTACCAGATAACATTAGATCTCTTGGATAAGCAATATGGTAATGTACACCAAACGCTCGTGATCTTGCATCGAAAACTTGCCAACATATTCGTACCCTCGTTGAACCCCGTAGAGCTGAAGAAGTTCAGGTTTGAGTTAACAGTGATCATTGAGCAAATAAAGAGGCTCAGTACTAATGATATAGGCCATGGCATGGTCATGAGCCTTATCAATCAGAAGTTATCAGAAGGTAAGCTCTATCGAAAGGTGGTCGACACCTCAGAAAATGCAACTATAACTTAGAAGAATTTTTTGAAGCTATAGACTTCATAATTCGCATGTTGGAAGATGACGCATTACAGCGAGGCGAGAAATTAGAATCTGATAAGAAAAACGATGTCAGCGTTAGACCCAAACCAAAACCTATGCAGAATAATTCTTGTCCCTATTGCAATGAACGGCACCCGCCTCACAGATGCCGCCGAGTAAGTGACGTGGCTGCCAGACGCCGCATTCTACTAAGAAAAGGGCCTGTGTTTTAATTGCCTTCAGTCAGGTCACCGTAGTGATAGATGCACTAACCCCAATTCATGTAAAAGTTGTGGGAATAATCATAATACTTCCATTTGTGATAATAGCAGCTTTAGAAAAGCACATTCAGTTCCCTCCACTTCGTCCCGAAGTAATCCCAGTTTAGTAAGTAACAGTCAAGCTACAACCTCCCGCCCTGTAGTAAATGCGACGACCAGGCAACACGATAGAAACCCCCGTCCGCCCAAAGAGAAAGTAGAATCACAACCGTGTAAGAGCGCTAAAGTAGCCCAAACGTCTAGTGTAGATTTTCCCTGTACGATTTTGTCAACGGCCATGGCCGAGATCCGTCATAAGCAGGGGAGTAAACGGGTTCGCTTGTTTTTGGACACTGGGAGTCAACGAAGTTTTATCTCCGCTAAAACTGCAAAGCAGTTAGGCCTGCCAGTGGTAGGCAAAGTGGCATTAAACATTGCTCCCTTTGGTTCAGCAGAAATCAGTGGCCAGTATGACGTTGTGAGTTGCCGGGTAGAGATGGGTAATAGAATTGTTCGAATGAAACTAGTTGTTCACGAGAACGTAGATGTCCCGATTCATAATGTAGGTTATGTAAGAGTAAGACAACACCTAGTAGGGAAGGGAGTCACGTTAGCAGATCCTGACAGTAAGAGCGATAAGTTACGAAACGTGCACATTCTTGTGGGTGCAGACTATTTTAATTATTTCATTATTGGAGTAGAAAAGATCGATGGGATAAGTCTTTTTCTGACCCATAATGGCATGTCGCCATATGGGAGAGTGCCACAGTGGCTATTAGAAGGTCACAAGATAGATCATGTGAGAACGCTCAGGGTATGTAGCGAACCAATTGCATTTGATGTTGATGAATGGTGGTGTTTAGATACCTTAGGCATCGCCCCATCCGAGCAGTACACTGTCCGCGAAGCGGAAGCTATGCGAAAGGTTTCGCAGAGTGTAACAGAAGCCTGAAGGATATCAGGTTAGCTTACCGTTCCGTTCAGAAGGTAGGCCAGAAACAAACTTTAGAAATGCTGTAGCACAGCTGGATTCGTTGCAAACCAAATTTCAGAAAGACAAGGAATACCATGATCAATATCAGGGAGTGATCGACAAATACCTCCAGGCAGGATTTATATATGAAGTAAAAGATCCAAAAATAGAAGGATACTACATGCCGCATTTTGGCATTAAAAAGGATAGCCGCACGACCCCCTTAGAATCGTATTCAATGCCTCATCCAAAGCTAAGAATAATAAATCCTTAAATGAATGCCTGTTACCTGGGCCTAATTTAGTAGAGTTGGCCTATAATTTGCTTCTAAAGTTTCGAATGAATAAATACGCCATGCTTGCAGACATAAGCAAAGCATTTCATAGAGTACTGTTAGATCCCCGTGATGCCAAATATACAAGATTCCTGTGGCGAGAGGTAGCAGGTCGAGCGCTGACCTTCATTTTCAGAGTCGTGGTGTTTGGCATCACGGCTAGTCCCTTTTTGTTACAAGTGTTGAGTCATCATTTTAAGTTAGAAGGAAGACCTGAATTAAGCTAGTCCTTTTATGTTGATAACTATGTCAGTACATTTGACAGTTTGGATGAGATGAAAAAGGAACAAGAATCGGTCCACGCAATTTTGGATAGGGCCAGAATACCATTAGAAGGGTGGGCAACAAACAGTATAGCCTTCGATAGCGAGAGAGAGTGGAAAGAACCTGTGAATGTGAGCGTGCTCGGGCTGAGATGGGCTCGAGACGTCGACCGTCTGTGTGTGAAAGAGAGTGAGAGGATTCGTGAATTGGGGGAGGGATGGGTACCTACAAAGCGTAGGGTACTATCTTTGCTAGTATCAATTTACGATCCGCTAGGTTTAGTCAGTCCTTTATTTGTTAGGGGAAAACTGTTTCTCCAACAACTTTGGGAACAAGAGATGGGATGGGATGACGTGTAATGTAAGGAAAAGGCTAAAGATGCGCGAGAACTGCTAGTAGAGTTGAAATCAGTCTGTGAGTTAACATTTCTGAGAGCGGCAGGAGTCAGAAGATCCGAACTCCATATATTCACCGATGCCAGTAGTAGGGCATACGGTGCTGTAGCGTATGTCAGAGATAAAGAAAGTAACGTAAGATTACTCACCAGCAAAATGAGAATCACTCCGAAAGGGATGCTCAAAATTACCATCCCTAAATTAGAACTTTTAGCATTGCTGCTAGGTTGTAGGCTAGCGAAAACGATTAAAGGGTTAATAGAGCCGCAAGAGATTAGTATCTGGTCAGATAGCAAAGTTGCCTTAGCCTGGGTGGCATCCCCGAATGCCAAGGACAACAAAAATATCTTTATATCTAACCGTGTGGCGGAAGTTGTTTTTCTCCGCCAGATTTGTGATTTCAGATTGAAGTATGTGCCCAGCAAACAGAATCCTGCTGATGTCTTGTCAAGGGGCGCAACAATCCAGCAATTGCAGCAGAATCCTCTTTGGCTCCAAGGTCCAGAGTTCTTGGGAATCCCAGGAGAGCCTGTTCCCTTCAAAGAGGCAGATCTAACAAATATCAGAACCGTGGTAGCGGCGGTGCAGGAACTGAGGGAAGAAACAAGGTCTATTCCCCCAGGAGGGATATGGGAACTAATACTCAGGGAGGTTGAGTTCTGAATTTTGATTAGAGTAACCAAATTAGTGTTAAAGTTTGCAAAAGTGAAAAGGGATCCTTTTCGAGTTCTTGTCTTATTAGAACAAAGATTCTATTTACCTACTGTGTATGCATATTTGGAGGGTGAGGTCAGACCCCCTCGTGAGATATTGAATTTTGTGAGGCAATTAAGTCTAGGGGACGAGTGTCCCAAATTGAATAGATGAAACAGTTAATTCTTTTGCCTGCTAAGGGACACTTAGTCAGAGCATACTTAAAGTATTTGCATTGTTTGCACCTCCATTGTAATGTCAATACGCTAATGGCGATTTTTTGACAGAAATGCTGGACGCCGGGCCTGGGGTCTATTGCTAAGCAAGTTGTACGGAAGTGTCCAGAATGCATGCTAGCCTTCCAACCGCTGATGAGACAACCACCACCACCCCCCCTGCCGAAGGAAAGGATCACCTTGCAGAAACCATTTGCCGCAGTCGGCGTGGACCACACCGCAGCCATACAAACCGAAACGCGACCAGGCTATATACTCCTCGTGACATGCATGGCCACCAGGGCCGTGTATTTAGATTTCTGCCCCTCCTTGGATGCGGAGGAATTTGTTCTAGCTTTTCGAAGATTCAGTGCTACGCATGGAGCCCCGACCATAATCACTTCTGATAGCCACCAAAACGTTCCAAGACGGCCGCCAGCAAACCTCCTTCAGGGACTTTATGAAGAGGATGAAGTCCAGCAGTTCCTGAGGAGGACTGGCGTAGAATGGCGATTCCAAACACCCCGTGCGCCGTGGAAAGGTGGTTTTTTCGAGCGTCTGATTGGTGTCACAAAACTTGCACTTCAGATAGCCCTCAGGAGAAAGCATCTGCCGGAGGCCCACGTATTGACTCTAGTGAAAGAGGGGGAGGCGGTAGTGAATAATAGGCCGTTGATGTATGGTGGTGACAAGTGCGAGGACGAGGTCCTCACCCCCTCTCATTTAGTGCGAGGTCACTTAATCAATTATTGGCACCTGTTTTGCCAGATGAAGACCTTAATGCTACCTTCATCTCCCGGAGGCTACAAGATCGATATCTTAAACTAACAGACACTTTGAAAGCCTTCCGAGAGAGGTGGAGGAAGGAGTACCTGAGTGCCCTAAGAGCCCGACACGATTGTCAGTCTGGGGAACTCGCCAAGCTGCACCATGGAGACATCGTGTTAGTAAAGCATGAAAATAAAAAACAAGCAACGTGGCCCCTTGGACGCGTCCTGGAGACGTACACGGACGACGACGGCGTCATGCGTTCGGCCAAGGTATAGTTAGAAGATGTTGAGTCCCTGCGTGCTGTCAGCCACTTGGTCCCCCTGGAACTTGCCCCCTCAGATGACGATGATGGCGTTGGAGACGAACGGCGTGACGATGTTGATGGTGCGACGGAGGAGATGGTGCGTGAAGAGGTCCGAGACGAGGGAGCATACAGCCCAGCAGTAGGTGTTCCAGGAAATGTTGTGACGTCTGGGGACGACCAAGGGATGGCACTGGCTGCAACATCCGAACAACCAGCCACAAAGGTCTTGAGTGACAAAGACACTGACGATATTGGTAACGAATCGAGCGATACCAATACGGTAAGTGAGAGTGCTGAAGTGAATGATACTGAGGTATCGAGTGGTATACGTTGACGTTCAGGTTAGGCAGACCAAGACGTTCTGCACGCCCTTTGAGAAAGGCTGCTGCTAAGCAGCGTGAGTTGATGAAGCGCTTAATGGAAAACGAATATATATAAGTTATGGCTAGAAACAGTAAAAGAAAACAGGAAGGTCCCTTATTCTGGTAGGCAGGGAGGGTGGACCCAAGTAAGTGCAGGTGAGTTGAACCTCAGAGGATGGAAGTGCGTCGGGTTAGCGTAAGGTAGTGGGACCCCCCTCTTGTGCAAACAAGTCGAGCGTTGTGCAGAGTTAGCCTCCACCCTCAATGTAAATTACGAAAAATGTATATGAGTACTTGTAGAGAAGTGAAAGCGTTTGAGGGCATGTGTCCCGTGAAGGAGTACATACTGAATCAGTTGTAATCTGTTTCCTTGGAGGCAAATGGCCTGTCAATCTGATTAATGCTTGTTGATTATTGAAGATGAAGAGCTTAATATAGAAGTTTCTCTTGCATGCTGTATTGAATTTTGAGGAGAGTACCTAAAGTCTATGCTTGTTGCATATAAAGTTGTACATACATGACTGTTTCCTTTTTCATGCCATTGATTGAGTGAAGGCAGAATGCCTTGTGAGAGTATATTCATGTTTCCTTGATCGTGACTTTACATTTATGTTTTTTATCTTATTGCAGGCCCATTGCCTATCAAGTTTCTGTGCTGATTCATGTCTACCTTATGTGTATAGGTACATTTAGGTATATATCTGCAATTGATGTTTTATTTGTATATGACATTGATTACCCCGGGTGTAATGTTGATGTATAATTTCTTTGACATGTCATGTTTTTTTGTGTACCCTGTTAGAGTTGCTGTGGAGCGCTACGCAGCGAGCCTGACTGAGTAGTGTAGGAGTGGTTACTTCCCCTCCGAGCTCAGTCTTTCCTGAATTGTCCAACATTTTAACGCCCCATACTTCGGGTGTGGAGTATGTCGTGAATTTCGAACTGATCATTCGAAATCCCCGCCATTTAACTTCACAAGTGTTGCGTTAAATTGGGGCAAGACTGAGGGATCTCGCGGGCGATACATTGAACAGAAAGCTGTCCAATACACGACAGTTTATGACGCAATTCCTAAAGGCATGGCGGGGAAGGAGCGCGTCGTATAGAAAAGAAGACGTTATGAATTTTCATTAATAAATATAATTTGCTGATCACTAGTACGAGATAAATTATCTATGTATAGATTTGGAGCCAAGGACTCCATAGCCATTAAAGAATTTGCAGATTATGGCCTTCAGCCAGAACTTTAAGTCAATTCCTTGATCTTAAATAATAACGGGACAGTCATATTTCACATTCAAGAATAAAATAGATTTAGTGATATACGTAATGTCGAAATAATCGATGATTCCCGCCTGGATTACAAGGATTCTGTAGTTCACGCGGGAAAGCGTAAGTTTCTTTTAAAGTAGGGCGAAGCGATGCTTCATTCCTGCCCAGAACCCTGATCCGAGTAAGTACCGTAAAATTTGTGTCTCTCAATTCTCCGACTCCCAGCCATCGCCATGCTAGGTCGAATTCCGTCTTAACAGTAAGTTAACTTTATCCACGTATATATGTGCCATCCCTGCGATGAGGGACTCGATTTATGCAGCAAATGAAAGCTGCCAGTACAAGGTTGTTATTTGTTTGTGATATTGAGTCTATGGGTCTCGTATTGTGCAGATTTTTGGTCCAGTTATGGACTTAGTGTTTTACCAGCACGTGACATCAAAGACCCTATGTGCTACCACATAAAAAAGCCAGAAAGTTTTCAGCTTATTTGTATTAACTGAGTGAGAGCAGTAAGAAACTGTGTGTACTGTGGAATTCTGCCAGGAACTTTAGTTTCGGTGTACTGTTAATGTATTTAAATGTTTATTTTTTCGTAATAAAATTGTTATGTTGACCAAATTTTATTGGATCTCACCCTAAGAGTTTTAGAGTGCGCGCCCCCTCAAGGCCTTGTCATCTGCCCAGAACATCCGGGCACGAATCATATAATAAAAGTCGAGAAAATTCCCGACAATATCCTTTATTTCAGCTCAGGGCCATATACATGGAATATATAAAATACAGAAAGTAACATACACAATCTAGATACATGAGACAACATGATAAAAAAATGTCATAACACTGGTAATAACAGTAATAATATTGGTGAGAAAAAAATGCATTGAGTTATAACAGTTAGTGCGCAGATTATATAACTTAAATTTCAATTAGAGACCTTAGGTGGTTACAGTAGTCAGGTCCAGAGGGCTAAATACGAAAATTTAATGTAGAAAACTTTAACTTGATAGAAATCACAGTAATTTTCGGGATTTTCTTCGACTTTTATTATTATTTTTTTTTTATGATTCGTGCCCGGATGTTCTTGGGCTGATGACAAGGCCTTGAGGAGGCGCGCACTCTAAAACTCTTAGGGTAAGATTCAATAAAATTTGGTCAACAAAACAGTTTTATTACGAAAAATAAACATTTAAATACATTAACAATACACTGAAACTAAAGTTCCTAGCAGAATTCCACAGTACACGCAGTTTCTTACTACTCTCACTAATTTAATTCAAGGAACCTGAAAACTCTCATGGCTTTTTTATGTGGTAGCCAATAGGGTCTTTGATATCACGTGCTGGTAAAACACTAAGTCCACGACTGGACGAAAAATCTGCACAATACGAGACCCATTTACTCAATATCACAAACAAATAACATTCTTACACTGGCAGCTTTCGTTTGCTGCATAAATAGAGTCCCTCATCGCAGGGATGACACATCTATACGTGGATAAAGTTAACTTACAGTTACGACGGAATTCGACCTAGCATGGCGATAGCTGGGAGTCGGAGAATTGAGAGACACACAAATTTCACGGTACTTACACGGTTCAGGGTCTGGGCAGGAATGAAGCGTCGCTTCGCCCTTCTTCAAAAGAAACTTACGCTTTCCCGCGTGAACTACAGAATCCTTGTAATCCAAGCGGGAATCATCGTTTATTTAGACATTACGAAAATCACTTAATCTATTTTACTCCTGAATGTGAAATATGACAGTTACGTTATCATTTAGGATCAAGGAATTGACTCAAAGTTCTGGCTGAAGGCCGTAATCTGCAAATTCTTGAATGGCTACGGAGTCCTTGGCTCCAAATCTCTACATAGATAATTATTTCGTACCTAGGATTAACAAATTATATTTATTTAATGAAAATTCATAACGTCTTCCTTACTATAAGACGCGCTCCTTCCCCGCCATGCATTTAGGAATTGCGTCTTAACTGTCGTGTATTGGACAGCTTTCTGTTCATTGAATCGCCCGCGAGATCCCTCAGTCTTGCCCCAATTTAACGCAACACTTGTGAAGTTAAATGGCGGGGATTTCGAATGATCAGTTCGAAATTCACGACATATACTCCACACCCGAAGTATGGGACGTTAAAATGTTGGACAATTCAGGAAAGACTGAGCTCGGAGGGGAAGTAACCACTCCTACACTACTCAGTCAGGCTCGCTGCGTAGAGCTCCACAACGACTCTAACAGAGTACACAAAAAAACATGACATGTCAAAGAAATTATACATCAACATTACACCCGGGGTAATCAATGTCACATACAAATAAAACATCAATGGCAGATATATACCTAAATGTACCCATACACATAAGGTAGACATGAATCAGCACAGAAACTCAATAGGCAAAGGGCCTGCAATAAGATCAAAAGCATAAATGGAAAATCACAATCAAGGAAACATGAATATACACTCATAAGGCACTCTGTCTTCACTCAATCAATGGCATGAAAAAGGAAACAGTCATATATGTACAACTTTGTATGCAACAAGCATAATCAGATCGACAGGCCATTCACCTTTAAGGAAACAGATTACAACTGATTCAGTATGTACTCTTTCACGGGACACATGCCCTCAAAACGCTTTCACTTCTCTACAAATACTCATATACCTTTTTTGTAATTTACTTTGAGGGTGGGGCTACCTCTGCACAACGCTCGACTTGTTTGCACAAGAGGGGGGTCCCACTACCTTACGCTAACCCGACGCATTTCCATCCTCTGAGGATTCAACTCACCTACACTTACTTGGGTCCACCCTCCCTGCCTAACAGAATAAGGGACCTTCCTGTTTTCTTTCACTGTTTCTAACTATAACTTAGATATAGTCGCTTTCCATTAAGAGCTTCATTAACTCACGCTGCTTAGCAGCAGCCTTTCTCAAAGGGCGTGCAGAACGTCTTTCTCCGCCTAACTGAACGTCAACGTCACTACCACTCGATACCTCAGTATCATTCACTTCAGCACTCTCACTTACCGTATTGGTATCGCTCGAATCGTTACCAATATCGTCAGCGTCCTCTTTGTCACTCAAGACCTTTGTGGCTGGTTGTTCGGATGTTGCAGCCAGTGCCATCCCTTGGTCGTCCCCAGACGTCACAACATTTCCTGGAACACCTACTGCTGGGCTGTATGCTCCCTCGTCTCGGACCTCTTCGTTGCCGTCGTCGTAACGCACCATCTCCTCCGTCGCACCATCAACATTGTCACGCCGTTCGTCTCCAACGCCATCATTGTCATCTGAGGGGGCAAGTTCCAGGGGGACCAAGTGGCTGACAGCACGCAGGGACTCAACATCTTCGAACAATACCTTGGCCGAACGCACGACACCGTCGTCGTCCGGGTACGTCTCCAGGACGCGTCCAAGGGGCCACGTTGCCCGCTTTTGATTTTCTTTCTTTACTAACACGATGTCTCCAGGGTGCAGCTTGGTGAGTTCCCCAGACTGACAATCGTGTCGGGCTCTTAGGGCACTCAGGTACTCCTTCCTCCACCTCTCCCGGAAGGCCTTCAAAGTGTCTGTTAGTTTAAGATATCGATCTTGTAGCCTCCGGGAGGTGAAGGTAGCATTAAGGTCTTCATCTGGCAAAACAGGTGCCATTAAGTTAATTAAGTGACCTCGCACTAAATGAGAGGGGGTGAGGACCTCGTCCTCGCACTTGTCACCGCTATACATCAATGGCCTATTATTCACTACCGCCTCCCCCTCTTTCACTAGAGTTAATACGTGGGCCTCCGGCAGATACTTTCTCCCGAGGGCAATCTGAAGGGCACGTTTTGTGACACCAATCAGACGTTTGAAAAAACCGCCTTTCCACGGCGCACTGGGTGTTTGAAATCACCATTCTACGCCAGTCCTCCTCAGGAACTGCTGGACTTCATCCTCTTCATAAAGTCCCTGAAGGAGGTTGCTGGCCGTCTTGAACGTTTGGTGGTTATCAGAAGTGATTATGGTCGGGGCTCCATGAGTAGCACCGAATCTTCGAAGAGCTAGAACAAATTCCTCCGCATCCAAGGAGGGGCAGAAATCTAAATACACGGCCCTGGTGGCCATGCATGTCACAGGAGGGTATAGCCTTGTCGCGTTTCGGTTTGTATGGCTGCGGTGTGGTCCACGCCGACTGCGGCAAATGGTTTCTGCAAGGTGATCCTTTCCTTCGGCAGGGGGGGTGGTGGTGGTTGTCTCATCAGCGGTTGGAAGGCTAGCACGCATTCTGGACACTTCCGTACAACTTGCTTAGCAATAGACCTCAGGCCCGGCGTCCAGCATTTCTGTAGAAAAATCGCCATTAGCGTATTGACATTACAATGGAGGTGCAAACCAATGCAAATGAATACGTTTAAGTATGCTCTGACTAAGTGTCCCCTTAGCAGACAAAAGAATCAAATGTTTCATCTCTTCAATTTGGGACACTCGTCCCCTAGTGCAAATCAATTTATCTACTATTATTAAACTTAATTGCCTCACAAAATTCAATATCTCACGAGGGGGTCTGACCTCACCCTCCAAATATGCATACACAGTAGGTAAATAGAATCTTTGTTCTAATAAGACAAGAACTCGAAAAGGATCCCTTTTCACTTTTGCAAACTTTAACACTAATCTGGTTACTCTAATCAAAATTCGGAACTCAACCTCCCTGAGTAGTAGTTCCCATATCCCTCCTGGGGGAATAGACATTGTTTCTTCCCTCAGTTCCTGCACCCCCGCTACCACGGTTCTGATATTTGTTAGATCTGCCTCTTTGAAAGGAACAGGCTCTCCTGGGATTCCCAAGAACTCTGGACCCTGGCGCCAAAGAGGGTTCTGCTGCAATTGCTGGATTGTTGCGCCCCTTGACAAGACATCAGCAGGATTCTGTTTGCTGGGCACATACTTCAATCTGAAATCACAAATCTGGCGGAGAAAAACAACTTCCGCCACACGGTTAGATATAAAGATATTTTTGTTGTCCTTGGCATCCGGGTGTAAGGACAACGCTTATTCATAATTTTCTCTGTACATAATTCATCATTCGCGTTGTTCTCACTTCCCCCTGAGAAAGCATTCAGCGGGCTTTCCGTCAGTGTATAAAGCTTATATAACCACATATTGTGTACTTTTATATTTTGTATTTTATGTCTCTCAAGAAACACAAATCGGGTCTCGCCGACCCACTTTTACTCTCTCGCGGGTCGGTGACCACATTTCCGTCCGCATGCTGTATATTTATATTTCCCTTGACTGTAATAAAAATCAGTACACTTCTACCTGCCTCTTTGTCAACCTCTTACAACTGGTGACCTCCCGGTTTGGACGGTGACCCAAGCGGTTTTGGCTCAGCCATTAAGGGACTCACTACCGCCGCTCACCTTCAGAGATCTTTAACGGACTCATACGGCGCCTCAGTATAGATCTCTGAAAGCTCCTACCGTGGAAAAAAACCAACGCCTCTAACGGACTAAATACGGCATACCTGCCCAAGGTGTGTTCAGGCGTTTCCTCAAACGGTTTGGCCCGCCATTCACGACTCTGTCGACCGTTTTTGTGAGAGAGGACAATGGGCGCAAACAGTACCTCGCGGGAAACCATCCCGCGGGAAACCCGGGCCTCCCCCGCCCCAGCGACGGACTCTGACACAGCGGCCGCTCAAGCTGTCAAATTGCCCCCCTTCACAACGGCTGACCCGTTTTCCTGGTTCTTCCGAGCCGAAGGGCAATTCCGGATCGCGGGGCTCACAAACAAAGTGCTGCAGGCTGACCTCGTCGCAGCGGCTCTCCCGACAGAGGTGCTCGGCCGAATATCTAACTGGCTGACCGGTCGAGCACGAATCGGACTTGTCACGCTCGACGAGATAAAAGAAAGGCTCTTGACAGCCTATTCCGTGCCTATCGCTGAAAGGGCCGCACGCGCCCTCGACTAGTCGCGAACCCCATGCGCGGCGCCGACACCCAAGATGCCTGGGACACTGTGATGGGCCTCGTCCGTCTGCCCGAAATAGGCCCCGACGGAAAAAAGGTAGAGATCAGCCTGAGCCGCGAAATATTCCTGCGGCAACTCGAGCCGGACGTCCGAAAGCAGCTGACCGACGCGTACACCCTAGAGGACGACGAACTACTAGAAAAGGCAAAGAAGCTGACTTGTTGTCAAACAATGCCGCGAACAGCTCGCCGCCCCCCCCCGATCCTCCGTGTGCCTGGCCGCAGAGAAGGAAGAAGACGACGACGACCCAACGCAAGAGATTGGCGCCGTATCCCAAGGGAAGTCCTCCCACACGCAGCGAGGTGAAAACTCCTGTGCCGCTTCCACCGGAGGTTCGGGAGATTTGCCAGGAGGTGCGAAAGCCCTTGCACCTTCCAACAGTCAAAAAACGACGACGGCAAACAAAACAAAGGCCGCCCGTGGCAACGGCCGCGTCGGAACCACACACCGTAGGGTTCTACGTCCGCGACGCGATCTCCGGCCGGAGGATGTTGGTAGATACGGGGGCAATGCACTCGATATTCCCGCCGTCAGGAAAAGACCGTAGCCGCGAGCCCGACAAAACAACCTCCCTCGTCGCCGCAACCGGGACCCCCATCCGTTCCTACGGCACGAAGCCCCTCGAGATATCCATCTTGGGGCGAAACTACGTCTGGGAATTCACAATCGCGGACGTCAGGATCCCGCTACTGGGGGCAGATTTCCTGGCGCAGAACGGCCTCCTGGTGGACGTGGGCCGCAAACGCCTCCTCGACACGGGGACATGCCTTTCCCTTCCACTAGCAGCAGGCCCGGGCGCCCCTACAATTTGTACCATCGCCCCCCACAAATACGGCAACCTCCTGCAGGAGTTCCCCGAAGTCTTCAAGCCGGAACTTCGTCAGGCGGCAGGGACGCCGCCCAAGCACGGGATATTCCACCACATAGCCACCACAGGCCCCCCGACACACGCGAAGTTCCGACGACTCCCTCCAGGCCGCCTCCAGGAGGCGAAGCAGGCGTTCTCGGAGATGGAACGGATGGGCATCTGCAAGAAAGCATCGAGCCCTTGGGCGTCGCCCCTGCACATGGTACAGAAACCTGACGGCACCTGGAGGCCCTGCGGAGACTACAGAAGACTCAACCTCGTTACAATCCCCGACCAATACCCCTGCCAAACATGCAGGATTTGACAGGGGCCCTTCATGGGGCGAAGGTCTTCACAAAAATGGACCTCTTAAAATCCTATTTCCAGGTTCCAGTGCACCCCGAGGATGTCCCCAAGACTGCCATCATCACGCCTTTTGGCTCCTTCGTGTTCCATTACTCAACCTTCGGCCTGAGGAATGCAGGGGCCACCTTCCAGCGCCTGATGGACAGCATCCTGGGGGACCTGCCCTTCTGCGTCTGCTACGTCGACGATATCTTTGATTTTTTCCAGGTCCTTGGAGGAGCACCTACATCACGTCCGAGCGGTCCTGAAATGGCGCCCTGCATAAAACGGGCTGGTCGTCCGTTTCGACAAATGCACCTTCGGCGCCGAGAAGGTGGACTTCCTCGGACACGAGATCTCCGCGACGGGCGTGCGCCCCATGGCCTCGAAGGTAGGCGTGGTGCAGAAGTTACCCAACACCAACCACGGTCAAGTCCCTGCAGGAGTTCATCAGAATGGTCAATTACTACCGCCGATTCATCCCCTCCGCCGCCCGCACCATGTCTCCTCTAACACAGGTCCTGAAAGGGAAACCAAAGGCCCTAACGTGGGAGGCCGAACAAGAGAAGGCTTTCAACGAGACGAAGAGGGCCCTCGCCAGAGCGGCGACATTATGCCACCAAGACCCTGCTGCACCTTTACGCCTCACCACCGACGCCAGCAACGTCGCCTGCGGGGCTGTCCTCGAGCAGGTGGTCCAGGGCGAGCCCCAGCCACTCACCTCTACAGCAAAAAACTATCAGCCGCCGAGACGAGGTACAGCACGTTCGACCGCGAACTCCTGGCAGTGTACCAAGCAGTGCGACATTTCCGCTACCTCCTCGAGGGTCTCCCCCTTTACGATCAGGACGGACCACCTCCCTTTGGTACACGCCTTCACCAAGGCGGGCGACGCTTGGTCAGCGAGACAACAGAGGCACCTAGCAGCCATCGCAGAGTTCGGTTGTTTTTTACCATCCAGTACGTGCCTGGCGAGAAGAACCCCGTGGCAGACGCCCTATCGAGGATAGAAATCAAACCGCCGTGCGTCTCGGGGTCGACTACGAAGACCTCGCCCGGGAACAGGCTGCCGACCCGGAGACTGCCGCATACCGCACTGCTATCACCGCCCTCAAGTGGGAAGACGTGCCTTTCGGACCCGCAGGCATGACGCTCCTCTGCGACATCAGCACGGGCCGCCCGCGCCCGCTGATCCCAGCCTCCCGAAGGAAAGCCGTGTTCGACGTCATACACGGACTCTCGCACCCCTCAGGCCGGACGACGGTGCGCCTCCTGACGGAGAAGTTCGTCTGGCATGGAATTCGGAAGGACTCCCTCGAGTGGGCCAGGACCTGCGTGCCTTGCCAAACTAGCAAAATCAGTCGGCACACGGAATCAGGCGTGGGGAAATTTCCGCAGCCGAAACGAAGAATTCGGCCACATCCACATAGACGTCGTTGGCCCCCTTCTTCCCCCCGTCGGAAGGCGCCAGGTACCTCCTGACGGTAATCGATCGCTCCACCAGATGGCCCGAGGCAACGCCGATGTCGGAGGCGACCACGAAAGCATGTGCCGAAGCACTCCTCGCCAGCTGGATCAGTCGATTCGGAGTGCCAGACGAAATCACGACAGACCGCGGACCAGTTTTCCTGTCGGAGTTGTGGACTGCCCTGGCCGCCTAATGGGAACGTCGCTACAATGCCACCACCGCCTACAACCCAGCAGCTAACGGCATGGTGGAGAGAGTCCACCGTTGTTCGATCAAGGCTTCCCTGATGGCGCGCTGCACCGACGAAAATTGGAAGAGCCAACTACCGTGGGTCCTCCTCGGTCTCAGGACTGCCCCGCGGGCAAACGGCGAAGCATCACCCGCGGAGAAGGTATACGGGGAGCCATTAACAGTCCCTGGCGAGTTCTTCCCGACCAATGCCGACGACGCTGACGTCTCCATCGCCAGGCTTCGGGAATCCGCCGGGAAGTTCACGCCCTGCGTCAAAACCTTCTCCGACAGAACCAAACGTTTCCTCCCGAAGGCCCTATCATCGTGCAAGCACGTCTTCGTCAGGGACGACGCCCGCCGCCCGCCTCTAACGAGAACCCTACCGCGGTCCCTTCCGCGTCCTACGACGCACTGACAAGGCATATCTCTTATCCATCAACGGTCGCGAGGACTGGGTCACAATCGATCGCCTGAAACCAGCCTTCATCATGGACGAGGACCTCGCAGACGCGGATTCCACAGGGCGCCTCAATCTTCCTCGGAAAAAAAGCGACTCCTTCGATCGCCAAACCTCCTAGCCGTAGCCGCGGCCCGCCCTCGAAAAGACGGTCGAACCCCCGAGGATCACCTCAGGGGAGGCATCCCGTCCCCGGAAAACCCCGAGGATCTACCACAACAACTAATATCACGCACCCGAGGGCGCCTCCGCCGTCCAGCTCGCTTCCGCGAGTGACTACCCGAAGTACAAAGAAGTCAGCCAACAATCATACCTAATTATTGTCTTAGGGGGGGAGTATTTGTAAGGACAACGCTTATTCATAATTTTCTCTGTACATAATTCATCATTCGCGTTGTTCTCACTTCCCCCTGAGAAAGCATTCAGCGGGCTTTCCGTCAGTGTATAAAGCTTATATAACCACATATTGTGTACTTTTATATTTTGTATTTTATGTCTCTCAAGAAACACAAATCGGGTCTCGCCGACCCACTTTTACTCTCTCGCGGGTCGGTGACCACATTTCCGTCCGCATGCTGTATATTTATATTTCCCTTGACTGTAATAAAAATCAGTACACTTCTACCTGCCTCTTTGTCAACCTCTTACACGGGGATGCCACCCAGGCTAATGCAACTTTACTATCTGACCACATACTAATCTCTTGTGGCTCTATTAGCCCTTTAATCGTTTTGCTAGCCTACAACCTAGCAGCAAAGCTAAAAGTTCTAATTTAGGGATGGTGATTTTAAGCATCCCTTTCGGAGTGATTCTCATTTTGCTGGTGAGTAATATTACGTTACTTTCTTTATCTCTGACATACGCTACAGCACCGTATGCCCTACTACTGGCATCGGTGAATATATGGAGTTCGGATCTTCTGATTCCTGCAGCTCTAGGAAATGTTAAATCACCGACTGATTTCAACTCTACTAGCAGTTCTCGCACTTCTTTAGCCTTTTCCTTACATAACACGTCATCCCATCCCATCTCTTGTTCCCAAAGTTGTTGGAGAAACAGCTTTCCCCTAACAAATAAAGGACTGACTAAACCTAGCGGATCGTAAATTGATACTAGCAAAGATAGTACCCTATGCTTCGTAGGTACCCATCCCTCCTCCAATTCACGAATCCTTACTCTCTTTCACACACAGACGGTCGACGTCTCAAGCCCATCTCAGCCCGAGCATGCTCACATTCACAGGTTCTTTCCACTCTCTCTCACTATCGAAGGCTATACTGTTTGTTGCCCACCCTTCTAACGGCATTCTGGCCCTATCCAAAATTGCGTGGACAGATTCTTGTTCCTTTTTCATCTCATCCAAACTTTCAAAGGTACTGACATAGTTATCAACATAAAATGACTAGCTTAATTCAGGTCTTCCTTCTAAACTAAAATGATGACTTAATACTTGTTGTAACAAAAAGGGACTAGCCGTGATGCCGAACACCACGACTCTGAAAGCGAAGGTCAGCGCTCGACCTGCTACCTCTCGCCACAGGAATCTTGTATATTTGGCATCACGGGGATCTAATAATACTCTATGAAATGCTTTGCTTATGTCTGCAAGCATGGCGTATTTATTCATTCGGAACTTTAGAAGCAAATTATAGGCCAACTCTACTAAATTAGGCCCAGGTAACAGGCATTCATTTAAGGATTTATTATTCTTAGCTTTGGATGAGGCATTGAATACGATTCTAAGGGGGGTCGTGCGGCTATCCTTTTTAATGCCGAAATGCGGCATGTAGTATCCTTCTATTTTTGGATCTTTTACTTCATATATAAATCCTGCCTGGAGGTATTTGTCGATCACTCCCTGATATTGATCATAGTATTCCTTGTCTTTCTGAAATTTGGTTTGCAACGAATCCAGCTGTGCTACAGCATTTCTAAAGTTGGTTTCTGGCCTACCTTCTGAACGGAACGGCAAGCTAACCTGATATCCTTCAGGCTTCTTCGTTACACTCTGCGAAACCTTTCGCATAGCTTCCGCTTCGCGGACAGTGTACTGCTCGGATGGGGCGATGCCTAAGGTATCTAAACGCCACCATTCATCAACATCAAACGCAATTGGTTCGCTCGCGACCCTACATACCATGAGTGTTCTCACATGATCTATCTTGTGACCTTCTAATAGCCACTGTGGCACTCTCCCATATGGCGACATGCCATTATGGGTCAGAAAAAGACTTATCCCATCGATCTTTTCTACTCCAATAATGAAATAATTAAAATAGTCTGCACCCACAAGAATGTGCACGTTCCGTAACTTATCGCTTTTACTGTCAGGATCTGCTAACGTGACTCCCTTCCCTACTAGGAGTTGTCTTACTCTTACATAACCTGCGTTATGAATCGGGACGTCTACGTTCTCGTGAATAACTAGTTTCATTCGAACAATTCTATTACCCATCTCTACCCAGCAACTCACAACGTCATACTGGCCACTGATTTCTGCTGAACCAAAGGGAGCAATGTTCAATGCCACTTTGCCTACCACTGGTAGGCCTAACTGCTTTGCAGTTTTAGCGGAGATAAAACTTCGTTGACTCCCAGTGTCCAAAAACAAGCGAACCCGTTTACTCCCCTGCTTGTGATGGATCTCGGCCATGGCCGTTAGCAAAATCGTACAGGGAAGATCTACACTAGACGTTTGGGCTACTTTAGCGCTCTTACACGGTTGTGATTCTACTTTCTCTTTGGGCGGACGGGGGTTTCTATCGTGCTGCCTGGTCATCGCATTTACTACAGGGCGGGAGGTTGTAGCTTGACTGTTACTTACTAAACTGGGATTACTTCGGGACGAAGTGGAGGGAACTGAATGTGCTTTTCTAAAGCTGCTATTATCACAAATGGAAGTATTATGATTATTTCCACAACTTTTACATGAATTGGGGTTAGTGCATCTATCACTACGGTGACCTGACTGAAGGCAATTAAAACACAGGCCCTTCCTTAGTAGAATGCGGCGTCTGGCAGCCACGTCACTTACTCGGCGGCATCCGTGAGGCGGGTGCCGTTCATTGCAAAAGGGACAAGAATTATTCTGCATAGGTTTCGTTTTTGGTCTAACGCTGACATCGTTATTCTTATCAGATTCTAATTTCTCGCCTCGCTGTAATGCGTCATCTTCCAATATGCGAATTATGAAGTCTATAGCTTCAAAAAATTCTTCTAAACTATAGTCGCATTTTCTGAGGTGTTCGACCACCTTTCGATAGAGCTTACCTTCTAACAACTTCTGATTGATAAGGCTCATGACCATGCCATGGCCTATACCATTAGTACTGAGCCTCTTTATTTGCTCAATGATCACTGTTAACTCAAACCTGAACTTCTTCAGCTCTACGGGGTTCAACGAGGGTACGAATATGTTGGCAAGTTTTCGATGCAAGATCACGAGCGTTTGGTGTACATTACCATATTGCTTATCCAAGAGATCTAACGCTACCTGGTAATTCGCGGCGGTTACACTTAGGGATTTAACGATCCTAAGCCGATCCCTGCCCAGAGTCCCTAACAAGTAAGTAAATTTGGAAACGTCGTCCAAATCTGCCCTTCGATCCACGTGGATCGTGAACAATTCTCTGTAAGAAGCATATTCCTGCACTTCCCCTTCAAAAGTGGGGAGAGGCAGCGGTTTCAATTTGGGGAGGGAAACATTCCCTGTCTGAGTGACTTTCAGTTTATCGATTCGATTCAACAAAAGGGTAGAAGCTCGCACAGCTTCTGCTAAGGTTTGCCTGATTCTGGCATCTAAGTTAGATTCTAACTTTACGACTTGACGTTTGTACAGCTCTCGAAGCTGACCTTCTTCTTGTCTCAACTGCGTGACCAAATTTTGGTACATGCTCTCAGGATACGTTTCTACTAACGCACGCTGTGGCAGCCACGTCACTTACTCGGCGGCATCCGTGAGGCGGGTGCCGTTCATTGCAAAAGGGACAAGAATTATTCTGCATAGGTTTCGTTTTTGGTCTAACGCTGACATCGTTATTCTTATCAGATTCTAATTTCTCGCCTCGCTGTAATGCGTCATCTTCCAATATGCGAATTATGAAGTCTATAGCTTCAAAAAATTCTTCTAAACTATAGTCGCATTTTCTGAGGTGTTCGACCACCTTTCGATAGAGCTTACCTTCTAACAACTTCTGATTGATAAGGCTCATGACCATGCCATGGCCTATACCATTAGTACTGAGCCTCTTTATTTGCTCGATGATCACTGTTAACTCAAACCTGAACTTCTTCAGCTCTACGGGGTTCAACGAGGGTACAAATATGTTGGCAAGTTTTCGATGCAAGATCACGAGCGTTTGGTGTACATTACCATATTGCTTATCCAAGAGATCTAACGCTACCTGGTAATTCGCGGCGGTTACACTTAGGGATTTAACGATCCTAAGCCGATCCCTGCCCAGAGTCCCTAACAAGTAAGTAAATTTGGAAACGTCGTCCAAATCTGCCCTTCGATCCACGTGGATCGTGAACAATTCTCTGTAAGAAGCATATTCCTGCACTTCCCCTTCAAAAGTGGGGAGAGGCAGCGGTTTCAATTTGGGGAGGGAAACATTCCCTGTCTGAGTGACTTTCAGTTTATCGATTCGATTCAACAAAAGGGTAGAAGCTCGCACAGCTTCTGCTAAGGTTTGCCTGATTCTGGCATCTAAGTTAGATTCTAACTTTACGACTTGACGTTTGTACAGCTCTCGAAGCTGACCTTCTTCTTGTCTCAACTGCGTGACCAAATTTTGGTACATGCTCTCAGGATACGTTTCTACTAACGCACGCTGTGATTCGGCGAGTAAGTCCGCTGTGAGTCTCAGCGAAGCCTCGATGTGAACAATCGTAGCCACTGCCATTTTGTATTATTTATTCTACTTCTTAGGGGGGTGTTATGCAAACTTGGAAATGAGGGTTTTACTTACGTTAGGAAGACGGGGTGCGAAGACTAGTGGCACGTGGGGCTAATTGCACATTGGAACAAGCTGAGCCTAGTTATTTTGTCTGTCTCTCTCTCTCTCCTGATTAATCTCATTAAACAATTGAGGAATGCGTTACGGATTTATGAATCAAAATGGACTCCGTCCCTTTGTTTGCCTTTGTGGTAGGCACGAGAGTTCATAGGCAAGTGTCGGACTCCGTACCGACTTCTTTTGTAGCAGTATTTGGAGATTCTCGCATTAAAGTTCTTTACTTTTTTGACATATTCAACAGAATTTATAGCAAAACGATTATAAGGGAGATACTCTCTGATCTCTGCGTCGCAGATAGCAATTATTTCACAAATTTTCCTCAAGCGATCAATAAGAGTACGTAAATTATCCCAAACGGTTTTGGAGTGATCGATTGCTAGGTCGTTTCCTCCTATATATAACACGACCAACTCATACCGTCTCTGCCAGAATGATAGACTACTATCTAAAAATTGACTGACCAGACCTCCTGGCCTTCTATAGATCTCAATCTGGTTATCTGAACACTGTGGCAGATTTGGTGGGAGCTGTCTGTGTCCTATCAGGGCTACCCTATAGACCATACTTTATTGAAATTTCCATTCAAGCTCTAGAGCGCACTTGTCATCCGGTTCGAAGGACCAAATGTCGGGATTTTCTTCGACTTTTATTATTATTTTTTTTTTTATGATTCGTGCCCGGATGTTTGCTGCATAAATCGAGTCCCTCGTCGCAGGGATGACACATCTATACGTGGATAAAGTTAACTTACAGTTACGACGGAATTCGACCTAGCACAGCGATAGCTGGGAGTCGGAGAATTGAGAGACACACAAATTTCACGGTACTTACACGGTTCAGGGTCTGGGCAGGAATGAAGCGTCACTTCACCCTTCTTCAAAAGAAACTTACACTTTCCTGCGTGAACTACAGAATCCTTGTAATTCAGGCGGGAATCATCGTTTATTTAGACATTACGGAAATTACTTAATCTATTTTACTCCTGAATGTGAAATATGACAGTTACGTTATCATTTAGGATCAAGGAATTGACTCAAAGTTCTGGCTGAAGGCCGTAATCTGCAAATTCTTGAATGGCTACGGAGTCCTTGGCTCCAAATCTCTACATAGATAATTTATCTCGTACTAGTGATTAGCAAATTATATTTATTAATGAAAATTCATAACGTCTTCCTTACTATAAGACGCGCTCCTTCCCCGCCATGCATTTAGGAATTGCGTCTTAACCGTCGTGTATTGGACAGCTTTCTGTTCATTGAATCGCCCGCGAGATACCTCAGTCTTGCCCCAATTTAACGCAACACTTGTTAGGTTAAATGGCAGGGATTTCGAATGATCAGTTCGAAATTCACGACAGTAATAATGAAAAATTAAAATATCAGCAATAAATATAATAATGACAAAATCTGCAGATGACATCTTGCCAATACAGAGATTAAGTCCTTTATGGGGCAAAAGCCTCATTTTCCCATCTTTCCCACAATTTAGATCTTCTTCTTGCTTCACTCCTTAGGATGCTTTGTATGAGCGAGTTGCTGCTGTTTCCCACTGGAGTTACTAGACTGGATATTGTACGCCTAACAATGATTTTTAAATTGTACAGGTGGCTTTCTATGGACATCTGTGTGGCGGAGCGGTAGTGGGGAGTGTTTGTGAGGCGTCTCAGAATGTCATTGTGCACAACAGTGATGCGTCTCATGGTCTTTCGGTTATAGTTCGTCCAGAGGGAACACCCATAGATACTGTAGCAGTACGAGTGAAAGAGCAGAAGTTTCACGTCTCGGTGACAGAAGGCAAACCTCCTTGCAATCATGTTGCCAGATGCACAGTTTACGACACCTCTGTTCAATGTCTGCCGTATCTTTTAGGTCATCAGTGATAATGTGACCCAAATACGGAAATTCGTGCACAAATTCCAGTTGATGGTTTCCAATGGAAAATTTGTGGTTCTGTAATATGCTTAAGCGATATCGGGAGCAGCGACATGCATTGGATCTTGGTTTCATTGTAGATTATATCAAAATCCTCTGCATATTGGCGGTAAGTGTCGATGAGTCGTTGGAGACCTTGCACTGATGGGGAAATCAGAACCATATCGTCGGCATAAAAGAGGTTGTTTATAGTTGTTTCATTGACAGTACATCCGATTGGGAGTGTGTGTACGTATCAAACAGGTATGGAGAGAGAATGCCCCCTTGCCGAAGTCCATTTAGGGAGCCGAAGGTGTACGATAATACGTTACCCCATTTGACACAGAATTGCTGTGTGGAGAACCAGCAATGTAAAATGCCAATTAGATATAGGGGTATGCCCCTTTTATGCAGCTTCAGGAAGAGCTTCAGGTAGTTTATTCTGTCAAATTCTTTTCTCACATCTACAAAACAAAGGAAAACAGAAGAGGCTGATGATAGGTAGTTGTTCAGCAATTCTTTCAGTATGTAGATGCAAGTGTCGGTTGAGTGGTTTGCCTTAAACCCGAACTGGTTGTCAGTGGTGTGTAGAAAGGGGAGAAGTCTCACTAGAAGAACCGACTCAAGTATCTTCAATGCGATCGTTGTGATTGCAATCGGCCGGTAGTTGCCAGGGTCAGTTGCATCCTTTAGCTTGTTTTTGATTAATGGTATCAAGTGAATTAAGAGTAGGGAGTCTGGAAGAAACCGTTGAATTATGCACGCATTGAATAGGGCAGTTAGCAAAATGTAAATTATCGGATGGCAGAATTTGAAAGCCTCTCTGGGAAGACCATCACAGCCGGGCGATTTATTATTAGGTAGGCTGTTTATGGCATCGCTGATGTTACCTGGCATAATGTGGTCTGCAAAATGAAATTGAATGTTGTCAGTAAGGAGGTTATCTATATCCCTTCAGGAATCTTGATCATTTGTGCAATTGAGCTTTTTAGTTTTGGGATTTAAGGACTGAATATCTTTCCAAAGACGAGGATAATCACCAGATTCTAAGGTTCTAGACATTGCATCTGCTCTTAGTTGTTTTTCATTTAACCTGCAGTGCTTAAGAGCAAGTTTGAACTGCACTCTCGCCTGTCTCATTAGTAATGCAGTGCGTCCTTCCCTCGGGCTACCATTTTGCCTCCACAGTAAAAACATTTCTATTGAGTATGTATACAGATCTTTAACCAAGTCATTCCATCCAGGTATATTACGAGAATTACCTTGACGAAATCTATAGGCAGTCCTGCCCAAAGCAAGCATAGCGGAGATTATGTTCAAATAGAATTCATTCAGATCCCTCCTGTGGTAGTCATTTCTACCATTTATGTTAGTACAAAGTAAGGCGTCTGCTGGTTGAACTATTGACTGCAACCTGGTTTCCGTGGTCGCCCTAAAGTATCTGATTTTCTGTTGTCTTTAATGTCCCAGTTTACTGCTGGTGGGCGATCAGTTCGGGGGTTCATGGTAGGGAGGGATGGGGTACTGAATGACACCTGTAATGGGATGTGATTGTAGCCCGTTGCAAGATCATAGCGAATATTGCAGGTCATATTAGAATCATGAAGTTGTGGAGATGTGATGCAGTGGTCCAGCCAGGAGGTTGTAATAGCGTCCGCTCTATTATGTACATATGAATAGGAGGAGGGAGGGAGGAGCATTACATCGCTAATTTGGAGAGCATGATTTTGACAGAAGCGAGTAAGTTCATTATAAAATTGTTTTGTGGGGTGAGAATTAAGGTCCCCGATTATACAAATATGATCAGCAGGAGAATCATGAATAATACTGTGTAACTCCCCTAGGATCATGCAGTAATGATCAAAATTATTGTTATTTTCCCATGGCATATAAACATTAATACATTAATTATTAGGATTTTAGAGTTCCCTACTGTCACTTGAAGCCCCAGCTATGATTTGATCTGTAACTTGCATCGATGAAGTCGAGAAGGTTCTGAAGTCTTCATGAATTGAATCGCAGATGGCAAGGTCATGTGGCCAGAGGAGCGTTTATTACAATGCAATGATGCCTTTGAAGTTTTTGCCGAACATGTTTAGGAGAGGAATGTTCCGCTTGAGGCCAAAAATATTCCAAGAGATTATGTTTATGTATCCTTGGCTACTAACGAAGATGGGAGATGAATGTGCTGATCATTTGGGTGGATGGGGGATAGTCAGGGGGAGTGGGCAGTCACTTGCTTGGGGGGGTTGGCTGGCATTTGCGGTGGAAATGACCCTGGTTGGAGTGTCAGTAAGTTCCCTTGGGGATGGTTGGTTCCCGGATTAGGTTACATCTTGAAACTAATATATTAGGACCAAATTTCTCTCCTTTAAGAACGTCGAGGTGTTAAAATAGGCAGGTAATCCTGTAAACTACTTTATGTTTACTTCTGCATGGGAGTTTGTGAGAGATGAGTGGGTCAGAGCCATTGAGAAACTTGACTCTCTCCACTATGGCGTCTAGTGTCACCGATGAGCGCAGATTGTGACTTACTACGTGACATCTCTTCTCAGGTGTCGGGCGAGGTGAAACACGAACGTTGGGCTCCGGTCCAGCGGCCAAACAAGAGATTCTTCTCTTCTTTCTACTTGTTTGTATCTGCCAGCCGCCAGACCCCTCACGATCACTCTCATCTGCATCTACGATGGGGGATTGGGGGGAAGAGATAGGTAGGGGACGATTGCGAGGGTTGGTAACCATCACCGGAGATCTATCTTCCACCGGAGGCACTGGGGAGTGAGAAGAGGTTGGGAGACCAACAGTCCCCTCATAACGGCCTTTAGGTGATGGGGGAATTCCGTGTTGCTGTGAGGCGAGGAAAAACTGGATACCGCATTCATAGGAGTCTGGTGGCTATCTGTGCAATTGTCTATCGATCCCTGCACTCCTTTGATCGCATCCCAGATCCGTGTGAGATCATTTGTTTCCACCGTTTTAAGACTGTCTAGGATTTCCTGTAGTCCTTTGATCACATCCCAGATTCTTGATGATTTATCATTTGTCTCCTCGATTTTTTCCGATTTTTTTCCAATTATTTCTGAGAGAGATTTTGCTGTTTGGAAGGCATTTTCTGCCATGTGGTACACCGCAGGTAGGCTTAGGTCAGCTGGCCCCTTTGGAAGCAGATAATAAGGATCATCGGCGTAGATTTCCACCGAGCAGTGATATATGATATTTTCTTGTGAGAGGACAAGTTCTTCGCAGATCACTCCTTGAGAATGCTCTCTAGTATCAGATCTTTGCATTTCGTATATGCAACTCTGGTTTCCTCATCGGAGAAGGCATCACTGACAGAATGTATAGCAGACTCGACGTCGGAACGGTTCGATTGGTATTGTATATAGTAAAGACAATTGTTCACGAGCACGGAACTTGTGTGTGGGGCACATGCACCGGTAGGTGCCAGGGTCACTTGCGCAACGGTTGGAGGTTGGTCGGATGACATTTTTGTGGTAAGGGAAGGCTCAAGCACTAACACTTACACTGCATTCTTTTACCCATTTCCCAGGACCAATAGGCCTCAAGTAGTTGTGATTTGAAAGATTTCCAAGGCACTGACTGGAGCAGAAAGAATATTAGTATATCTGCAATTGCACAACACTCTCCAGCTTACGCGCCAGGTATTACGTGGAGACACTATTAACACATTGCTTACTATAAGAGGTATAATCACCAAAGGCAAAAAACCCTTCTTTTCTGTGAAGAAATGCAAGAGAGACCTCCAACACGTCCGCCCCCACACTTTATTTACCTTTAAAAAGAAAAAAAAAAAAAAAAAAAAAAAAAAAAAAAAAAATATATATATATATATATATATATATATATATATCTATATATATATATTAAATACTGAAAATGAGAGTGAGGAGATAGGGAAAGCAAAGAGGGTGGAGGGAACAGTGATGGAGATACAGGATAAAGAAGGGAAGAGAGCATTAAGGAAAATGGAGAATGGTAAATCACCAGGTATATTGGAGTTCCTAATTGAAATAATCAAATTACTAGGTACAGAGGGGGAGAAATGGATGCTGGATTTATTAAAAGCTATATGTGAAGAGGAAGAAATGCCAAGGGACTGGGAGGAGAGTCTATGGTATATATATACAAGCAAAAGGGAGATGTCATGGATTGTGGTAACTATAATGGAATTAAACTAACAGAGCATGGATTGAAAGTTTTAGAGAGAATACTGGATGATAGATTAAGAGAGATCGTAACGATTGGAAAACCACAGTATGGATTCATGAGAGGAAGAGAGACAGTGGATGTCATATTCATAGTAAGACAGCTACAGGAAAAGAGGCTAAAGAGAAACCAGGAGCTCTATTGTGCATTTATAGACCTAGAGAAAGCATACAATAGAATCCCAAGAGAAGTGATGTTTTTGGTGTTTAAGGAAAAGGAAAGTCCCAGGAAAGTTGGTTAGGCTGGTCGAGATGATATATGTAAGAACGAGCACAAAAGTGATAACAGCAGTTGGGGAAACAGAAAACTTTGAAGTTAGTGTTGTATTACACCAGGGGTCAGCGTTAAGCCCATTCTTGTTTGTGCTGTTCATGTATGTGTTGAGTGAAGAGATCAGGAATGAAGAGCTGTGGGTGTTGTCACCGATGATCTGGTGATTACTGCTGAAAATGAGGACCTACAGAGAAGGGTTGGAGAGTGGCAGGAGTCTTTAGAGAGGGGTGACTTAAAGGTGAATGTGAATAAAACAAAGGTTTTACTGAGCAGTGGGGAAGACAGAGACAGAATAGTAATACAGTTTAAATACTTAGGCTCTACTTTAAGCGAAGAGGGAGGATGTGAAGCTGAAGTTGACAGTAGAATAAAAGTTGCATGGGGGAAGTGGAGAGAGGTAGCTGGAGTGGTATGTGATAAGAAAATGCCAATCAAGCTAAAAGTCAAGATCTATAACACAGTAATAAGACCAGTGTTAATGTATGGAGCAGAAACATGGGCTCTAAGAAGAAAAGAGGAAGTAAAGCTTGAGAGAACAAAGATGGGAATGCTGAGGTGGATTATGGGAATATTGCTGCTTGAGAGATTGGGAAATGATGAAATAAGAAGGGCAGGCTTAGTAAAGATTAAAGTGGCATTAAGAGAGTCACGACTGAGATGGTTTGGGCATATGTTGAGGATGGATGACAAGGAGAGAGTGTAGAGGGCTTGGGAGGAAGCTGTTAGAGGAAGAAGATCGAGAGGGAGACAGCGAATTAGATGGCGAGATAAAGTGAAGGAAGATATGGAGAGAGGATGATGCCTTGATAGAAGGCAGTGGAGAAGGTGCATTAGGCAACCAGTCCCTTAATGCAGGGATAACGGTGGGAAAGAATTGAATATTTAGCCAAAATTAGGCCTGCCTGTTTATTTACCATTAATTTTAGTACTCACTTTGTCTTGACTTTATCTTGATCGGAACTTACTTGAATTCCTTGGCCTAATTAATTTGCCTGGAATTCTTAAGGCCTTTGTTTGATTTACTCCGAGTCCCTCTTAGTCTAATTGAACTACTTGCCCAAAATTCACTTTTACCTGCATTTATTTACTTCGATTTACCAAGCTATTTATTAATCTTTGGACACTCTGGCACAAGTCTGAAAACACGTTATGTGCATGGAAGAATTCCGTGCTTAACCAAGACCACCGAGTATCTCGGTGGTCTTGGCTTAACGGCCCGTCCTTCACTATTTACCTTTTTACCGGAGAACAATCAGTGGGAGATAACTAACAGCGTCTTGACGACGCGTTGACGTTGCTTGGCTCAGTGCAATGTCTTTGAAGAGCGAGAGCCCACTCAAATCGTTTGAAAATGGCACAGCATATGTAACAATAGTCACCATATTGGTGAGCCGTAAATGTACCTTCAGACTACAGTATCAAGAGATTGTTGTGTAAGTTTTCTGCATGAGGGTTCATCCCCAGTTCACCAGTCTGAGAATGATAAGGATTTTTCTTCTTTCCTTTGGAAGAGATCACATGATGATCAGCTGCCTTTAATAATGTTTAACATTGACTTGTAAATCATTGTTCTCTCCGTAGATTCCAGCACTATATACTCTGTTGGAATGTTTTATTTTTTACTTTGGCCCCTTGTATTCCCAACACCTGGCTCTGTCGCCTGCGGTACCACCTGAATCTTTTATTATGGCTCGGCCTGAGTCATTTTCAATGTCGTGCCCGCGGCCACGACGCTGTTGACATAAGCAATGCGCCATTCCCCCGAGCTGAAAAACCTGGTGTAAATATATGAGCATTCTCCGGTGAATGCATGTACCTTTATAGCTTATTTTAACCGTTTTGAAGATCTGCGTTTGTATGAATAAATATAAATTGTAGAATTTTTGGTAACTGATGCCATTTTGATAAAGAAATCATACAAAAAATCAATTCAGCACAATCAGTTATACAGCTGTTCAGTGCCCTGACGTTAATATCATCATCATTTTGTTACGTGCTACAGGACATTTCTGTCCGTGAATTTGAGACATCTTATCATCGGAAAATATATTCTCCTAGAAGGTGTATTTTAATTATGGTCTTGTCTGTACTAAGATTCAATTCACAGACCTCAACTAAGCCTTTTCAAAACTGTCAACATATCCCATATCGGCCTCCTCATTGCTCCGCGCAGGATGGGCAGACCCCAAAACTCGTTCCCAATATCATTCGTCTAGTATTTTTACTGATCGTTCACTACCTCGCCACAATTCCTAAATAAAGATTAAATTTTCCGTGACTACTAGAGCTATCAACCTTAAATTCTTATTATAACTGAAAAATTGCTCTGAAAATGGAATCATGTAACGGTAATGAAATATATATATAGACTAACCATTTTAGTAATTTCTTTTACGTTCTGAAAACATTCAAATGCCTTTGATGCAGTCACGTCTTGCGCAGGCGCATTGACAACCGCCTCACCGATGGAATTTTCCATTGAAATATACCATAATTATCAAGAATCTTTATTTGCCTCTTGTAAAAAATACTCATTTATATACTTTGCTAAGCACAAAACGATGATAGGTAAATACAAAGCCTTTATCTACGAAGTGACGCAGAGACCAGTTATTTGAAGATAACAATGAAATATATACCTTAACGGCTGAAGACATAAAGGTCTAAATTCTTTACAGGGTGCCAGGAAACCCCATGCGCGTTGGGGTCTAATATGCTTCCACCATCGATTTTTAGCTAAGTTGAGGGAGGGCTCTGTCGCATCCACACAAGCCCACCAAAGCTCCAAGTATACTTACATCAAACCCCGTTTAAACCTTAATTTTAACTCGTTTAACACTAATTCATTTAGCTTAGTAGTGTATTGACATCTGTGAAGCATCATGTCGACGAACAATCAAGCTGTTTCGTCTTCGGAACCCATCAAAATGGTTGTCAAGTCCAACCACACCAGCAACGGGAATGTTCATCATATAGCCACAATTGGTAAATATTAACCCCATTTATATAGCAGTGGTAGTTATAGTTTATAGTCCTGTAATTTTATTTATAAAAAATATATTTTTGATTTCCATATATGTCCTGTGGAGTGAAGGTTACGTGCGAGGCTAGTTTTGGTTGCCACATGTGCTATTTTTTGTTAAGTAATTCGCCCATTTTTTATTATAATAGGAGAATTCTGGGTGTTGATTAAGCTTGCAATGTGATAACACAATTGTGCTGTTAATTTGTTTTTATGTACGTAGAGTCTGTCTTGGAATATAAATGGAGGACTAATCAAATGAAGGGTGTGAAAGGGATTTTGACGGTGCCAATTTTTTCTTTGTTTGGCTAAAACTTAGTTATCATTTAGCTAATTTTTAAAATGTATTGTTATGAATACTCTCATCTTTGAGGTAAAAAGTAGCCTTAATTAACAGAGTAAAGGTAAAATAAATATCTTTTAGTTTTGGTGGTAATATTGCCAAGTGACGTCAAACTTGGGTAGGGATGTCCGAAGTGAAGCCAGCAAATATATCACAGTGAACAGTTAGCGCATACATCTCCGCATAGAAGATATCGATCCCTGACAAATAGACGCGTCTTACGTAACATTACTTAGAGTTATCTGAAGTACGTTTTTATAATTTAGTTTAGTTGCTAAGATTTTTTAATATATACTGGAAAAAAAAATGTAAAAATCAGCTCAGTAAGGAACTCATGATTTGGTTAAGAGGCGTGATTTTATTATTGGAAATCATCTTGAAATATTTATTTATGGAAAAAGTACAGTTCACTGATAGCATATTAAGTCCCAGTCATAAAAAAATTGCGTAACAAAGCATTCACAATAATTTGATAGGTGTGAAGACTCCCGCATTGCGAGATGAGTATGAAAGACATGCTCTCTCTCTCTCTCTCTCTCTCTCTCTCTCTCTCTCTCTCTCTCTCTCTCTCTCTAGCATGTACCTATGAAAAGGCCTTTTACTCATGTTGGTGTGATTTACATATATACTTCGTGTGGAGAGAGAGAAGGTGAACGGGACTTTCTCGTCATCAAATGGCTTTCCCAAATAAACCTGACGTATTATGTACCTGGCTTAAAAATATATCATTATCAACACAACACAGAAAGGTTGAATCATATACAGTGGTGCGGGAAGGGGCGGGGGGGGGGGGAGGGGGGGGGGGGGTCGGTAGGAAGCAGTGTGTTGATATGGCTTTCTAGTTTATGCGGTCCTTTGGTCAGCTTTTCATCATGCATGACCGAGGGAGTTGATGCTAGGCTGATAGTATGATACTTATCATCGGCACATCTTGTCACTGTGTTACAGTGGTTTATTGCACAGGTCTGATGATAAGAATTTTACAGCTGAGGATTCTCTCTCTCTCTCTCTCTCTCTCTCTCTCTCTCTCTCTCTCTCTCTCTCTCTCTCTCTCTCTCTCTGCTTTAATAATCACACTCGGCCGTGGTGTCTGCTCTCATTTCAAGGGTCCATTAAGTCTTTGTTTTACAGATAAACCTTTTTTTTCTTCTTCTTTTCTTCTTTTTGCCAGTGCAGAGTTCTTGCCAAATACTTGAGCATTCATTGCATGATCATTCCGCCCAGTCACGAAAACTTACTGATATAGTGAATTGGAATAAATAATAGAGGTTTGCCAGAATAGATCGATTAGAGTACTGCCAATGCCTCGAGGTTATGAACTCACTTGTAGGAATGAAGACAAAAGGCCTTCTTAAACCTACCATAGTTCTACTGAAGAGATTGCCCATGTGAAGAGAGAGAGAGAGAGAGAGAGAGAGAGAGAGAGAGAGAGAGAGAGAGAGAGAGAGAGATTTCACCATAATACCCTCACGTCGCCCACTCTGGCGAAGCATCACCTTGCTCCCAGACGATGCAGTTGTGTATATTTTTTTTTGTTGGTCTAGAAATTTTACGTCGAATTTGCACGTAGCCATAGCTGAGTTTCTTACTCTGATATAGAATGAAATATGAATAGTCAACGTACAGGCTTGACAAATAAAAGTAAATATAACAAAGTTTTAATATTTAATAATTAATTCAGTTATTTGATAGAGTTCGTCGACACCAGTCGGTCGAGGTTCTATTTGTCTGTTATCCTTTTCTTCCTTCCTGAACTTTGGAATTGAGCACATCATCAACCTATCGCACTCCATTCTTGCTTGTGCTCAGACAACAACATCTGCACCTTTCGAACAATTTATATTATTGCTTCATTTTCCCACACACACCCACAAAGATGTCTGAAAATAATATAAATAATATAGTAGGTATTGGGGGCGAGTGTAAGAACCAAGCGTCAGGAAATCTGGGCTCGCGAGTTCTTATATTGACTCACAATACCTCGATGTGAGTTATTAATACGTAATTATGTGCATGGCAGAGGGTCGTAAAATGTTTGGAGGAATTTCGTCAGTTGAGGAATACAAATCAGTGTTTAGGTTGCACATTGAACATCAGTTTCTTATACATCGTTATATGAGTAATGTTACTATTATCGTTATTGTGAATAGTGGTACTTTATTGTAGATTTGAATGTTAAGAAGACAATATGAGTTTTAATTGGTAATGTGGTAAATGTGGATGTGCTGCTTTTGTCAGTGATAATTAGTGTTTATGATGTTCCCGATCTACAATATACTGTACTCTCTCTCTCTCTCTCTCTCTCTCTCTCTCTCTCTCTCTCTCTCTCTCTCTCAAAACATTATGTGCTTCCGACAAAGATACTTATAATAAACAGTTACCATTAACACTGTTATCAATCTAAGGATGAATAACAAATCTGATATGAATTGAAGTTAGGACTGTTATCAATCTAAGGATGAATAACAAATCTTATATAAATGGAAGTTAGGACTGTGCAGCCTCTTATGATAGTGTGAACTTCTCGATAATCCGATCAGTTTCTTCTATTGATTAACATGCAAATTCATTTAAGTATTGGTCTGGATGCTCTTTGCCTATTTTATGTTTTTCGTTTCAAGTTTAAATTTAAAAGATAATATTTAAACAGGATTTTCACCAAATTGTTGTTATTACTTCGAGAAGTACTTAGAAATGCCCAAGACTTACGACGAGATCGGTTTCAGCTAGACCTAGAACTCGTGTCTGTATTCTGCGTATCTGTTTGAGCTTGATTTTCCATAAAATGTATACGAAAATTTTTATGACTAGGCCAGTCTAGTTCTTTCTAGATCGTAACTGGGGTGAAGCACTAGCTGGATGACCTTTGGAGGGCATCCATGAAGATTTGACGATTTGCTTTCGTGGAAACCATGGCACCCATTGTTTATTACTTCGGTTATGATCATTCATTAACCTTTGATCACTAAACGGATGGCATCATTAGAGACGACAATAAAAGACACCAAGGAACTTGTAAACTGATCAATTGCTACGGGTATTGTGCAGCTGGGTGGAAAGCGCTGAATAGTCTTCGCTAATTTGTTAGCCTAGTGCTTTTAAGAAGAATTAATTATCATTTATCTGTGAAAGTATAAAATGGAGACAACATTTATAACGTTATTTGTAACTATTCTTATCCAGTGCAGCGTATTGTACCGGCAATTTCAGTTGGTATATATATATATATATATATATATATATATTATCTATATATATATATATATATAATATATATATATATATATATATATATATATATATATATCTCGTCTGTTTATGGTCATAATAGATTTACTTGTTTATTTATTTCTTTATCTGATAGTAATGGTTGGTTCATTCTTTCAGCAATCAACAACCACAACGTGTCAATTAGAAGTTCACCTACTTTTTATATAACTGTGGACAGCTGGCTCCTGCTCTTTTGTTTTTAATTATTTCAATTGGAAGTTATATCAGGTTGTCGTTTCCAGGGTAATTAACTAACGTGTCGTAGCTTTTAGAAATATTTGAAATTTCTGTAACGTAGCTGAAGCCCTTCACGATGTTTTAGTCATAATATACATATATTTTAATCTCCCCCCCCCCACCAAAGAATGGCCATGGATGTAAATAACACCAATTTTTATTACTAATATTTTACTCCAACTACGATTTTGCGCTCTTTGGGCTGCTCTACAAGAAGGAACCCATGCTGCCGGCGACAACTGTGAATTATTTAAAGACTGCTCGCTTATAGTTGTGTGTGTGTTTGAGCGAAAAGTGGGAAATGTTTGACTCGATACTGCGCTCTTCTAGGTGTGCATAAAGAGAGAGATTTGTCGTGTCACTGGGCTGTGTGCGTGTGTGTGTGTGTGCTAGCGCGCGCGTGTTTTGGACAGGGGGAGAGAGAAAGAAAGAGAAAAGATTGTGTTGTTGGTTTTGGGATTATATCTAGACTCTTAAACTCAAGAATATGACTTAGACTATTCTCATTACACCGCTTCATTTCTTTTTCGTACTTTCCAGTCCATTTCTGGATACCTCTTGCACATTGCAATTCGTAAGAAATTTCAGTTGACTAGTGGTGTATGAATATCCGTTGTCCCTTGACTTCTAGCATGCATTTTGGATTCTAGCAAACAAGATATGGGTCTAGTTCCATCCGTGTAATGTTACTCATGTTATTCTCGCTTGGTTTGATTTGGAGTTAGAGAAACCCCTTCACTGAGGCCTACAACACACTAGATAATATAGTCTCACAGCCATCAGCATGAAATGTTAGCTCTGGAATCCTGTTTAATGCCTGTTATCCATGCGAAACATGACGCCCGGGAACAAAGCAGACCCCGAGAACGTGCGCACAGCTTTTCTCTCTTGTTCTAGTTCTCCTTCCTTATTACTTCTATAATTTTGTACAATGTATGTCGTCCGTTTCCATGTTTCGTTTCATTTTGTAGGTGAAAATAGGAGGATATGATCTAGTAAGGTTGCATGTTTTGTTAAGATTTAAAGTTTTGAGAGCTGTTACAGAGTTATCGCGGCAAACAAGATTTTTTTCTTTTGTCCCCTTATACGATTGAGTAATCCCCACGGGAATCTTTTGCATAACGTAATCCTTAATCTTTGAGGGAGCAAATTCTGACCCGACCCGGGCCTTGGGAGGGTTTTTTGGTCTAAAAATACAGATTCATACAGGCCATCGAGTGGGTAGAGAGAGAAATAGAGCTCGAGAAACGTCAGAGAGAGAGAGAGAGAGAGAGAGAGAGAGAGAGAGAGAGAGAGAGCTTGATATAATGTGAGGGAGGATTTGTAAGAAATAGATCCAATGTTCTATTATTACAGATATAGGGAGAAAGACAGATATTAACAATATGATAGAGCGAAACAGGTTGTCCTATAATATGATAGGGGTTAGAACGAAACAGGTTGCTATACTGAGAGGAAGGTAGAGATGAATTCTTGCAGAAAGGGTCTTTCTTAGCTGTGATGCAAAACTGAGT
Source organism: Macrobrachium nipponense (assembly GCF_015104395.2). Classification (NCBI taxonomy): domain Eukaryota; kingdom Metazoa; phylum Arthropoda; class Malacostraca; order Decapoda; family Palaemonidae; genus Macrobrachium; species Macrobrachium nipponense. Next base: position 37,848,922 of record NC_061096.1, read on the forward strand.
TTGGACCTAAGGCGCAAGTTCAAATATTCAGGAGACAAATATATATACTTGCCTGCATTTAGAATGTTTCACAATGTATTAGGGAGGATTAAGAAATGTGCAACATCTTTCCTCCTTTTATGTTTACAGCAGAGAGAGAGAGAGAGAGAGAGAGAGAGAGAGAGAGAGAGAGAGAGAGAGAAGGCTTTGTAACACGAGAGCGTAAACATATTCATGAATGCAGAAAACTTTATTCATTATTAGGAAAATATTCATGTCAAGTTTCCGCATAGAATACTTGATAAAGCACCTGACTTTCTTCAGAAATGACAGTGGTCTTCGTCATCTCATTTTGATAAATGTAAAAGGAGGTCGAAAACCTCAATGTTTTGAGTTATATTCTTAAGCCGGTGAGCAGGATTTTAATTAAACACCCACCTTGTTGGGACGAACGCCAGACCCATGACGTCATATGACAAAGGTCTCAAAGCTCCAGTGGGTTACCAAGCGCAGTTGCAATTTACATAGTTTTTGTTTTTATAATTATCAGACTGAATAAAATAAACGCCTTTTGTTCTCTGAATTCCACTGCTGGTCTCTCGCGCGGAAGGAGAAGACAATAGCGAGTGGCATTTATAAGGCTGCATTCATTCACCCAACTTGAAAAGCTTAAAAGACTTAGAGTGGCGTCTGTTAGGTTGTCGTACGAGCGATTTTATAGATGGTTAGTTTTGTGGTCTCTGATAAAGACAGCATTTTCACATGATTAAATGTCCCAAATAAAGCTGTTATATTTCTGTGATATTTGTTTCTTCAATTTTGACTAATGAGAGTTCCTCTTCGGTCGTAATTTAATAATAATAATAATAATAATAATAATAATAATAATCATGATGATAATATTTTTGTTAAAGATAATATTTCTTCGATAAATCAGCGGTGTTTGATGGCTCATTCGTGGAATTATATACGTAAATGATTTATCGTTTGGAAAAGTAATCTCTTATGACTGATACCGGGGAAGATAACAGTAACCGTTATATCGAAAAGGGTGGCTAGAGGGACAAGGGCGATAAGAAAAGATAAAATTAGGAAGATTCACGTGATGATAACCTTGTGTATACGAGTGTGTGTGTGTGATCGCAGTCATCCCAAGTAAAGTCTATCCTTTAGTTCATCGATGACTTTTTAGTACCATAAGACCCACGTCACCCATTTTATTAGCATGCATGCTCCGTTGGTTGGGAACGCTATTGTTTGAGAGAGAGAGAGAGAGAGAGAGAGAGAGAGAGAGAGGGAGAGAGAGAGAGACCTTGTGTCCCTGAAATTTTTTGGGCTTTCAACAACAATCGTTATTTACCACCTACTCAGACTGTGACCTACAGATTTAGATTGTGACTTGTTCCAGTGTTTTGTTTTTACAGTTGTTCTGTCTCCACAAGTGTACATAAATTATACATGCGAATAACACTTGCGTTTTATATGTCGAAGCCAATGTACTACAGGGTTCCAACGAGTTTGGTTTGCAACCTAGATATTTGTTCAGCAGAAAACGCCGTCGTCGTCGTCTTTCAAACTTTAGCAAAGAAAGGCTCATAAATTACTTCTTTTAAACTGTATGAAATGAGATACAATAACTAAGTCAGTTTCACCCACTAGTAACCCATCTAACTGATAATGTGAAGATTAGGATAAGGGTTTCTACTAAAACTAAAACTCGTTTCTTACGTAATGTATCGCATGATGCGTCACGTAGAAAGCTGACGTAGGAAGGCATTGTATTTCATGGCTGCATGTTTTCTCACAAAGAATATCATGTTATTCCATGCGCGCAGGTTTTCCTTGGGAGCTTTAACCTCTTGCAATTTTCTTTATTGATTTTTTGTTTTAGTTTTACTGAGCATTCATCCATGGGGAAGTAACGTTTAAGAACGATAATAAAAGTTCTCATATCTTTCGTTTTGTTGAGGGGTTCATGAGCTTTTATTGCGCGCATGAGTTGATGTTCGGTACCTTAATCGCAAAGTGAACATGAAAATTTCACATCATGTTTATGCAGATACAGAGTGTGTGGCTCAAGTGTTCATTTTAAAAGAGTAGCTTAGGTGTGAAACTTCTGACAGAACTGTGTTGCATTTGTGGACCTTGAGTAAGCTTATGATAGAATCGTTAGTGAGGCAACGTGTTGTTTGGTGAGGATATGTGATGCAGGAGATGAGTTGCAAAGAGCAAATGAAGTGAAACCTGTACAGGATTTGTAGGCGGGATAAGGGCTGGTTTTGCGGGAAAAAAGGGTCTGTTCAATATCTATAAGGACAGAAGGATAGGGAAATTCAGAAAAAGGGGCAGATTTGAGCAAAGAATATAGAAATGAGTCGTGGATGGAGTTAAGAGAAGCTACAAAAACTTTTGAAAGTAAATGTGAGGAAGGGTAAGATCACGAGGGCCAGTGGAAACCGGTAAGATGAAGCAATGGATGTTAATTTGGATGGTGGTGATCGACTGGAATCTGTTGATTTGCACAAGTATTTTGGGAGTAAATAACATGATGGTACCACAAGAGGGAGTGTTGAGTCACTTCATAAGTTATATCAGAAAGGTAACTGGGAGTGTGCAGAAGATTTATTACACGTCTGGAAAGAATGGTTGGTGGACAAAATGTATATATAATTAAATGTTGACTGGTTATGCGTAAATGAGAAATCTCACGAAATAATAAATGATGGACTGCTGAGAATAAACCAGAAATGGTAAGGAAAGTGCACAAATTGCTAAGAAAGACGCGTGCTCCTCTCTCTCTCTCTCTCTCTCTCTCTCTCTCTCTCTCTCTCTCTCTCTCATCGAGTTACAATATTTTGCAATTGTTTTCATAAGCACAGTAACATTATAGGTGTGGGTTTTCCTTGCAAGAGCTAAAACATGCGAAAATTGTCAAACCACATACTTAATTCTGATGCAGGAGAGATTCCAGAAATTAAATATTTAACATTGAGTGACGTCATGAACTTGTCATATTCTCTAGCTTGCCAAAATGGCTTGAAGAATATCACGATTGAAAGTGTATTATTATTATTATTACGTTAGAAGGCAAAGAAATTATGGCATTCTTTGTCAAAGTCTATAGCGCTTGATACTTGTTAATAACTTCTGAGGCATGTCACAATTGAAAATGTATTATTATTATTAAATTTGTTATTATTAATAGTAGTAATTTGGATTGCAATGGTACGCAGTAAGGGAAGAAAGTCTAGATGTGGCTTGATATTCATTTTTCTAAATCTGTACCGTTTGATAATCTGTGTCCCTACGACTTACGTACGAGCCAGTTCACAAGTGTACGCTAGTCACTGTGCGGTGGCTTAGTAACAGCCATTTTCTCCTCTCACGGTCTCACCTCCCCCTTCCTCCAGGCCCCCACTGAGAACCCTGAAGAGACTAACTCTGAGACACGTCTTGTGTTTGTTGGTGAACTCACCGTGAATTCCAGTCGGTTCACAAAGGGTTTTTAGTTTTTTCGTGGGATTCTAGTGCAACTCTTGGTGATATGTACAGTCATGCATTAAGTTGACAAGTGAAATATTGAGTCTTAAGTTGCAAAAATGAGTCTGGCAACCCAGCAGTCCGTGCAGTATAGCTACCAGGGTGAGCATTGTGCACTTATGTTGTAGCCTATTTCATGGTGGGGACCTGGTGGTGGGGAATTTTTTTTTTTTTTTTTCAGAGGAGGATGATTAATTGATGGACTGCTTTGTAGTTGTAGAGTTTTCCTACCAATTTTTAATTTGCTTTAACGTAAATCTTATGTTTTTCGAAGTTTCGTTTATTGAGCCCTGGGTAGGTTGTGGGAACCACATGGTTGATTGGTAGGGCGTATGGTTGCCATCTCCGGTATCGAGATTAGGCATAGCAGCATGTCGATAGTTAGGCTTTTTTATTCGTTACCAGCAAACCGATATGGCTCCCAATATCATTCAGTTAGGAAGGCTTAGAATCGTAGCTACCTTATGTGCCACGTAAACAAAATAGGTACACCGTCAACTGTAGCAAATCTCATTAGTATGTTTACATTCTACCTAGCTCTATATTTACTACCTAGCCTATTGAGATAATGAGGCCTGTTAGGCAAACAAACAATCTCTAGTATGTTTCCATGCTATTTACTACTAATTGAGATACCTACCTACCTAATACCGGACACTGAGTTGTAATTTCTAAAGAGGGTAAAACATCAAAGCAGGCCACGCAGGCCAGCTACCATCAGTGCAAGCCACCCTCCGAAAAAGTACATTATAACGCGTCCTGACACCCGAGATGGGCATCAGTCGCGACTTGTTGTTGTGAGAAACGGAGCTAAAGACCTTCTACTCTCCTTTCGAAGTAAGTATTTTCCCAAAGTTAGAAATTAAGGCCAAATTTTAAGATTTAAACAGATTTAAACAGAGGGTACTGAAAATGGCGCCCACGGCAGTGGAAATCTCACCAAAACGCGTTCAACATTTTTACTACAACTCGATATGGTATTTAGAAGATTTGACGCCATCTCGATGTTTACGGAGGAGTAGCTTGTGTCAATAAACTAAACCCATTTCCTGTGATAAATCCGCACACCACTTGTACCCACAGACGCTGGAGCACTTTATCACAAACAATCGAACACGATTTCTCATCAACAACAAGCCAGGCGTAAACAGCTGTTGGGGTGGTAGAAGATGACGAGAAGCGTGCTCTTGGCCTAATTTTTAAATAAGTAGTAAAACATCAATATTTTACATATTTTATGATGATTAATTTGAAAATATTCGTTATTGAAAAAGTAACTCGACTCTGACTCAAATTTAAGTAATTATTTTTCTGAATTAGAACGTTCTTTCAAGTTCTGTATTATGACGTCACGACATCTTGACTTTCGTACCTATTGTAAATAATTGCTATACTCAACTGTCATTGCAGAACAGTTTACCAGTTATTCATGCAGATTGTTATCAGCTCTACATGTAATTGTTATAATCGTAATGCGCTATATATCTTTATATTTACTTTTTGGATATATGAAGATGTTTTACTGCTGGATTATCGCCGTAGTGTGACGCAATCGTTTTCGGTCCATGGGCCTCTTGTCTGTTTTCGCACCATAAGAAATTATGGGCCGAATTTGCAATGACCAGAAAGTCGTTTAAAAGAGGAAAGTTAGCATTGAGGGGCATATGTTTTGACTGAGAAAAATACAAATTTATTCAATAGCTAGCTTGTAAAAAATACTTGGTTATAAAAAACTTGATTGACAACTAAGCAGCATGTCTACTATGGGTTTCAGAGACAGTGCAAGCACGTTTTTGGGCAATACCTATTTCTGTAACGAACACTCTTAACAGAACGAGATTTTGCTATAGTGCATTACAGTGCCGTAATTATAAGGGTATCGTGAATCACTAATCGTAAAGAATAAACGAAACATTGTCCTTGTACCAAGAGACAAAAAAACTCATTATGCAGAAATGGATACGAACACGCGTATAAAGCTCCACCTACCCTCTCCCCAACCCCCCCCCCCCTCCACCGCCATCCCTTTTTCCTTTTCTTCGTCGTTATTTCTTTCCTCCGCCTTCCTTTCTCTCTCTCTCTCTCTCTCTCTCTCTCTCTCTCTCTCTCTCTCTCTCTCTCTCTCTCTCTGTTGCCATTCGGTATGTGTTGACCCTCCAAACTGGGTATAAGACTACACACAAAACGTTGAAATTGGTGAAATTAGGCTATGTATTGGAAGTATATACATAAATATTAAGCAATTTTTATCATTATTGCATTACTATGACAACTAGAATTCATGGAAACAGTTTATAACCTGTTAAGCGTCACCCACGTAATAATACGTTTACCGCGATCTACTCGGTAGCGCCTTCAACGGGATATTACGTTCAAGACTTTAACTGTGCTTGTCAAGCCGTCAGCCCCGTAATAATACTTTACTCGTATAGAAAGTGTAGGAACATCATTTGGTAACACTCTCAGCACATGGGAAACTTATTTCCAGCCTGGCAACTCTTTCCTGGTGGTCGCTTATGCTAGAAAACTGCCTGTCCCTGTTGGTTTTCTTTCAATACGCTTCGGGCGTTTATCGAGACAAATTGGATTTCGCGTCTTTCACAATGAATGTCCCAAAGAGGAGGCATATTTCTTTAGGTGAGATCAATCAAATACTAGATGAGGAGTGTGATATTGATAACCTATTTGATGATGAGAGCTCATAGTTCTGAATCCTCAGTGATGATACAAACTTTCCTTCCAATTGCGGGAGTGAAGATGACTTTTTCTTTGCCGAGTGATGGACTCCCCGAGAGAGAGAGAGATGAGAGACGAGAGAGAGAGAGAGAGAGAGAGAGAGAGAGAATTTTCCTACAGTTAATTACAGTATGAATAACAAGCATAAAAATCAATATTAACTTTGAAAAAAAAAAACTATCATCAGTTCTATGATCGCTGATTACAAAAACAAGCGTGACGGGTACGTTAGCAGCGAGCTCATCAGGGGCGGACGCTTTTAACAGGATAATGGAACGGCGTATGTGTGAAGCCTCCACTAATGTGGCAACGATGATTTTGCCATTCTTAGCATGCAAAACATTAAAGCATGCAAACATTAAAGGTTACATTTATTTCTGGCATCCGATTATTTAAGAAATTCAAAATACTAATAAAGACTGAAATCAATGAAAAGTGCTAGCAAAAAACAAAAAAGCAAAAAAAAAAAAAACGTAGTCGTTTCCTCTATGCACTTTTCCGTATTCGTTCCTCTATGGTTTTCGGCAGCCAGATGTACGAAAAACGTTAGAAAACATTTGATTTTATCTACGTTAGAAATATCTGTAATTTTTCGGGGTAATTTGGTTGCAAAAAAGGGATAATATACATGAATTAAATCAAAATTTTTAAATAACAATGTAAATTTAAACTAAATAACGAGTAAAGTAAACAGTTTAGGGAATAAAACTTTGCAGTTTCGTCGTCTGTCGTCGTCTGCTATTTGTAATTGTGTTTATGGCGCGCGCGCTTAGAAACCAGGAACAGCAAGGGGTTTAAAGTGCAATGTGGAGTGAACTGAGACCAAAATGTGTATAATAACAATCAAATAAGCACTGTGGAGTTTCAGTTGTGATGGCAGTAAGGATTAAAAACCGCCGATTACAAGGTAAGAATGAATTCAGTTCAACCCATAACCCCGGGAATAACAAGTTTCATACTTTCACTAATAGGCAACAAAATGTTGTTTTATTGTGCTGATTACAACTGCAATCTTGAGTAAGATCAATAAACGTTACATACATACGCTAACATTGTTCAAATGAGTGCTGGGAAGGCTGGGGAAAGATGGTGTCCGTCACTGATGAGAACCGTCCATGAAAAACGTAGCCGCCATATTGGATTTCAAAACTGCCTTGAAAACATATTTACGAAGAGCTCACATGCTTATTTTAGTTCGTATGGGGCTTTCATATATCCACAATATGTTGACTAAACTTCAGTCTTTTAAATGGTATGCTTAGAGTTGCAATTGTATTCATGTTTCACCAATTAAATATCGAGTGAATAAGACCCGTCTACCGTGATGAGGGTTGGCCTGTACTGATGTTTCCCCCGAAATACCCACCAAAAACATCGGTGAGCAGATGACGGATTAGTGAATTGTTTATGAAAAAAATTTGTCTATTTTTTTGCATATCACTTTTCATTGACTTCATTTATTAAATTTTTATTTTAATGATTGTATGGCTGCAATTAATGTTGCCAATTTAGTGGAGCTTGACACATAGGTACGCCGATGCCTTTACAAACAAATCCCATGAATTCTAGCTGTCATAGTAATGCAATAAAGATAAAATTGCTCTAATTACATTTTGGCTGAAGTGGCCATATAGTAGTGCTGTGGCTTTGACATCGCCGGTCACATGCTGGGCCACTGCGGCTGTTTTTGCTCCATAAGAAATAAAAAGGCCCGGATTTGAATTGTCCATGAAATCGTTAATATAGCGAAGTTATCATTTAGACCTGTATAATTTGATTAAGAATAATAAGTATGTATAGTATATACAGTAGGTATTTTATTTGCATGCTAGCTATTGTATGAATTTTTATTTTTCTCATTCTAAAAATATGGGCCTCGGTGCTAACTTACATCTTTTAACGATTTTCTGGCCATTGCAAAGTCGGCCCCATTAATTTCTTACAGTGCAAAAACAGACGTGGCCGATGGAGCAGAGGCAATTGTGTCACACTACGACGGTAATCCAGCTGTCAAACAGCTGCACATATCCAAAATGTAAATGATAAAGATATGTGAGCATTACGATTACTATAACAGTTACATGAGTAGGTGATAACAATCTACATATATAACTGGTAAACATCCCGGATATGTATTGTGTACATACAGTGGGGCATTGCTTAATTGCAGATCAGCAATCCCGGAATCAGTCATTCACGGGGTTTTTCTTGGACCGCTTCTCATGCTATATCGCTGGTATGAATCGCAGCATCGCGGGACAAACGAGGCTAATCCTCGGCTGTGGTCCGATAATCACCAACATACATGAAACAACTCGCAATATGATATTAACTGACAATAAAGGTAATAAAACTATTTCACCATATATGTATATTATTGGCATATCTTCATAATAAATAGCCTATTCAAGGTATATGTATGACGTTCATTGGTAGGCTAAGCCTAGTTGCAGTGCGACAACCACCAACATACATGAATAGATTCACATTATGATATTAACTGACAATAAAGGTAATAAAACCTTATATATTATAGGTATATCTCTGAATTGAGTCCCATTGGGCAACTAAAAACAGTAATGATATTGGTAAAACGACATCAGTTGATTATTTTAAGAATGTAAACAAAACCAGAATGCAAATGGTAGATCGCTATGTTCATATCATAGTACTATAATATGGTAATAATACATGCAATATGATTAGACAGTAAAACAACAGTTTTATTAAAATTATCATTATTCTCAATACAACTATTATTCAACTTTACTAATTGATATCTGTCAATGGGTAATTCTAAGCCCTCATTCCGCGGTAAAGTAGACTATGGCAGTTGACGTTTTCCTATGTTATTTTACTTACTGAAGAAGACTTTGAAGTAATATTTATTCGGACGACTGTAATTAACCCCCAGAGGCCAGTACGAAACACGGCTTAATACATTGGACGCCCCAATCCCTAGTGGATGTTGTATCCTCAGTTACGTTTCTTGCAGGGTAATTCTACAGAATAGTTCCGCACGGACTGCAAGGTACATAACAGCGGATACGACATCCACTAGGGATTGGGGCATCCAATGTATTTCACCATGTTTAGTAATGGCCCCTGGGCATTAATTACAGTCATCCGAATAAATATTACAGAAAATTCTTGTTCAGTAAGTAAAATAACATAGGAAAACGTCAACTGCCATAGTCTACTTTACCGCGGATTGATGGCTTAGAATTACCTGTCAATGTTACAACCTAATCAGGCAACAGTCTCTCTTTCAATTCGATAGAGAAACAGCTGATTGCTGATGTCATCTGCCATATATAACTATAGAGCGTTTATTGAGTTGTGTTTAAGTTGTCACAGCCGATATTCAATGGTGGCTTCCATAGGAAAAAACAAAATACATTTTTACTCATTCTTCATGTAGTGGAGAAGCTATTCATGGAATAATTTCATATCGGTGAAATCAAGTTTTATCTATGCGGAGCCAGCCAGCTGACAAAATGTATGTACGTATATGAAAATCAAATTATGGTAGCGTTCACAGCAAGATTATCTTTAGAAAATTGTATTAGTACTATTCATGGTAGTATTAATGTTAAGAATATACGTAACGTTCATTTTCAATACAAAATATCATTGTTATTCTGGTAGTGAGTAATAATTTAGAATGATCATGATGTACTCTGCATTGTCAGGGGTTTGTGGCAGCGATGAAACAAACAAAATAAAGTTTTCCTTTTAGGCTACGTGGTTAGGAATAACATGAATAGAATCGACTTTGCGACTTCGTTTATTTTGATATTTTTAACGATACAATAACTATCATTTGAGTCTAGTGTTAACAATTTTGCATTTTTAATGCTAGCTTTCATTTTCTTGAGATAATTAGCAAGAAAATTTTCAATCTAGCATATGGAAAGAAAACTTGCATTTGTTTTCAAATACATCCAGCATATGTATTTTGACATCAAAATTTTGTAATGTTAAGTTGAATATTTCTTTTATACATTCTGCTATGTTTGATATATCAGGAATTGAACAGAATAGGTTTTGAAATTATTAGGAATCATGTAACGTAATGTACAAGTACACTGTGCATGTTAGAAACATGTTTGAATTGAAAAAGGGAGCAATCGGTTGAAATTGGCTGGGTGGCATTGTTGTGTATGATGTGAATTTTTCAGCACTTTATGGAGCAAAATCTAGGAAGAAATTGCCATTCCCATTTGGCAACACTGGCCTGCCCACGTTCTGTGTTGTTATTGAACTCGTGTTCGCCGCGTTTTGTAAATTGTACCCATATAAACGAGTAAATTATGTGACATCCAAAATCCCTGATTCTTTTACTCTTATGGCAAAGATGCCTAAATGTCAGTTAACTCTCTCCCTCTCTTTCCTTATAAAAGAAATAGAGGCCCACGTGAGTACATGATAGCATATACGTGTATTGGCTTCTAGCTGTAATCCATAAGCCAGTAGGCCACATATGTACAGTAGTATGTATACAACATAAATTTTTAAGGCTGTTGTAAAATAACTTTGAAACTTTCTTGAATTTAGTTTAAGGTGATAGTTGAAGACATATTTGGTGTTTGAACTAAACTAGGCAGTTATAAACATTGGAATAGTGGTCTTGGGTGGGTTTGAACTAAACTAGGCAGTTATAAACATTGGAATAGTGGTCTTGGGTGGGTTAACTATTAAAGTAGGCAGTTTTTAGCAATTTTTGAGATGGGGTTACTAGGATAACATGGGTATTTACTTATCACGGTGGGGTTCTGGGCCCTATCCCCGCGATTATCGAGGCCCTACTGTATTTATGTTGCCATTTTCTGCAAGAAAGTATAGCATGACAATTCATCTAAAATTGATTCGACAGTCAGAATGTCATGACGTCATAATACAGGACTAAAGTAAAGGACCTAACATAATTTAATATAGTACATTACACTTTATGTAATATATTTTACACTGTAATACATATACCTATATTAACATAAAAAAAAATATATTATATCGTAGCTAATGTTCACAACAAAACTGTTGAAATTTGTACCAGAAATCTGGTTACTTTTCCAACAATGAATTTTTTTCAAATGAATTATAATGAATACATAATAAATTTATGCAGTTTATACCTATGTATTCAAAATTCTACCTCGTCTCCTCCCAGAAAATACACTTACATTGAAGATTTAGGCCTTGACTAGAGGACGAGGGGTTTGAACAAGAAAAAAAGGGGTTGAAGAGGGAGGAATTTTTACATAAAAGCTGGACTCTAGTTTTAAAAGCACTGTATTTACATAAATTTACAGAGGTCCAGGAAACACAAGGGTAGGAGAACTTCTCTCGGTCTATCCGAACACGTGGGGGAGCAGCCCGGTCACGTGTTTAGGAAAATTGCTCAACAGAGCAAAATTGCAAGCTTGAAGGGCTTCCAAGTTACACCACAGCCAGACACAGCGTTTGTCTCCAAGTAGAGGGGCATAGGCATGAGGCAGGGCACATGTTGGGCAACTCTACTCACTGTTTCTCTCAATCAAAAGGCCACTCTGGGGGAAATGAAATGACTGGGAAATTTGCACAGCAGAAACTATTTCGTGGCTTTAATTCACTAGGGGAATGTTACTGGTATCACAGGGGAGTAATTACAGAATTGAGCCCAGATGGCGAAGGGGAATGAAACACTGCACAAGTTGCCTTGGAAAATGAAATGAAATACAGACAAAGATCAAACAATTCCCTGATTGAAATGGAATTTCCCATACAGTACCTTTAGTGAGGATGCAGGATGTCTTCTTCTCTAAGTCGGAACACTATGGACTTAAAAAATATACTTGGGCTTCCCAAAGCATGGAAAGCTGGCCCAGGAGGTTGGGGGGGGCAGCGGCATCTGGTAAGGGGCCAGTGATCTGACCCAGCCTAGGTCCCGTCGTGTTCTGAGTCTTCTGAGAGGGGGCTGTTGCTTTCCAGGCCTTTTAAAGAGGTCGTTCTGTAGGGGGTAATTCCAAGCACCAATGGGAGAAGAGGATAGCTTTCAAAAGAAAAGGAGAATGGATTCCTTCAAAGTCGAAGGGGCAACTTGTATAGGTTCATTAAACTTGGGTTAAAGATTATTACTTTCCTTGTTTCTAGCTAAAATCTTGAACATAACCATATTCTGGTTTTTAACTAATTCTTTTAATAATTATCTAGCGCACTCTTCCTGAAAATTCTTTAGGTTTCCTGGGCCACAAATTTGAACTGCATCATCGTTTAACATTGTTGTAAAGAAAGTGTATCAGCATCCATGGCTACAAATGGTTTGCGGGTTTAGCACAGGAAATGGGAAGTTTGTTTACAAAAGTGATTACGCAAACATCGAGATGGCATCAATCTATATGTAAGGGGTTTTATAAGTAAAAATTTCTAAAGCGTCATGGAGGTAAGTTAGCACTGCACATGGCTAGACTTTCATTAACCTCTGTATAATAGGATATTATGGCATTAATTTGTGACTTAAGAGGTAAGTAAAGGTTTCAAGGTATTGCTTAGACGGACACTGGCTCTTGACTGATGTTTATCCTGGCCTGGGTTACAGAACGTTGTGGAAGTTCTTTCTCTGGTAGGTGGCCATTGGGTCATTTACCCAAATCCCAAATCCCACAATTTCTTCATAGGTTTAAGCTACCCAGTTGTTCTAAGGAACTACAAACCATTGCCTTTTATGTAGGCTATAAATATTAGTCAGAGTATGCTGAAAAGCATTGCCTTTATATTGGACAAACTTTGACTTCCCCTAGAGCTATTAATAAATTTAGCCTAGGTTAGGTGATAAAATTAGCTCCAGGAAATTATTTCCTATTGTATTAGTGTCTAACTTGTTCAGTCAATCTATAGGCACAATTAGTAATTGCTGATGTCATGTCATCTTACAAAGAAATTATTAGTAGATATTTTTGCTGACTGCTTGAAGTTGTATGGAAAATGTTTCCAACTATGGCCTCCACCTTCGTTTCTAGAAATATTGAACAAAATACATGGATAATGTTTTAACCTATGGCACCAGGTCCCACCTGACCAGCAGGGCTTTTTGTCCCACCTCAACCTAACATAAACAAGGGTGTCATAAATCCAAGAGAATCAATGTTTGCTTGCTTTCATATACTACTTATTGTCCTCTTTTCCTCCATCCCCAAAGGGAATGCAATACTCCTGGCCCTCCCCCAAAACTTTGGTTTCCCGTTGTGGTTCCACCATTACCTTCAGAATTACGGAGGTATGCAGTTGGTTTACAAACCATTTCATAATAAATTTAAATGTTCTGCTCGCTTAGCCATGGCCATGACATCTTGGGGCCTTACTGTATCTTCTTTGGCTCTCCTCATCCATCAGTTCACTTTCCTGGGCCTTCTGTGTCTTCCTCCTTCATCCCCATTGTTCAAGACTTGGAGAAAGTTGAAGGTCAATTCTGGAGAAGTTTGACTGTGACAGTATGAAGAAACTGAAGAAGAGGTGTAAATCTTCGTCATCTTCCTCCCATACATGGCTGCTTCTGTTTGTTCCATTCCTTGAAGGCATTGGAAGAAGGACTTTGTGGCCCCCTCTTCAGTCTTATTGGTGGGTGAATCCGATCACCTGTCACCTGGAATAGATGCTCATGCATCCTTCTCCTATACCCCCATAAAGAAAGGAACTCTGCATCATCCCTTTGAGCCCCATCAGCCCAAAGCCAGGAGAGGAGGCAGAGGGAGGGCTAGAGGAGGTAATACCAGCTTTTTGACAAGCCTCCCAAATCCAAGACTTGGTCCATCTTGTCTTTGATGAAATGAAAAATCAAATGGGCTACTATATTAAATGTGGCAAGTATAATCTTTAATGATAGGTAAAAGATCAGAAAACTGCACAAAAGGCAAAAAAAAGTATTTGGCCTGATTGAAAAATAAAATTGAAAAAAAACAACCTTTAGTTTTACAGGCAGTGGACAACATGAGGTACATTGATGGCATTCCTTCCTATATGGAGGACACTTGTGATGAAAAATAAAATTGAAAAAAAACAACCTTTAGTTTTACAGGCAGTGGACAACATGAGGTTACCAATTGAAATGGCGGGCCATTCCGTTCCATAATATGGAGGGACACTTGTGATTACAGTATACTACAGGCAGTCCCTGGTTATTGGGGGTGGGGGAGGTTCCATTTTTGGCAGGGTGCTGATAAGCGAAAACTGCCATTAACCCGAAACACTGTGATTTATGGCGCCGATAACCGGTTAATGTCGCCTCTATTAGGTATGTTATGGTACCATAACTATTATCGGCACCATGAAACTATGTCATCATTTTTGCTCATTGAAAATTTGAAGAAATGATCATAGATGATATAGCAAATGTGTCCCGTAGCGGTTAAACTTGATTCTGTATTGTCGTAAATTATTCAATGTTATTGATTTATATATAATTGAGCAAAAATATTTTAAAAGTACTGTATGAAGCAGTGTGTGTGTGTGTCACAAGTATTTTGGCTTAAAAGTTTGGAATTGAACAAAATCTTTACTAATGAATAATTTGAATATTTTTACTTTATGCCCCACAGGTCTTGCCGAGTTGGCCCATAGAGAATATCAGACTGGTGACTATGAAAATGCAGAGAAACATTGTATGCAATTATGGCGTCAAGACCCAAGCAACACAGCTGTACTGCTTTTGCTTTCATCCATTCACTTCCAGTGTCGCCGTCTTGACAAGTAAGTGCAGCAGTGAATCTTAACTTAAAAACTTGTTCATTCAAGTGGTTAGGTACTTTGAGCACTAGATATTTTTTTTTTTTTCCCTCCCACAAGGTTCAGGACTGTGAAACCAGATAAAATTATTTATAGTACTGTGCAGTCCTTGCACTAGATTTTGCTCATTTTGATCACAATGTCATTTTCTTGAAAAGAAATTGAATAACAATCAAGAGTTAAATGTTTCCTTACAAAATGAGAAAGATCTTGTCAGACTAAAAGGGTTTTTTTTTTTATACAGTATTTAGTACTTTATCTTTCTGGATTGATGACTAAATTTGCTAATTATATCAGGCACTCAAGATATTTTTTAATGGAATGTTACGTAGAACTGGTTTTAATTCACTTATTGGTTTAGTTTATATGTTCCTTGCTCAAAAATTAACATTTAAAAGTGTAAAAGACAGCACTGGTTCACAGTAATTACTGTAAATGGAATTATTAATGTTTGAACTCTTGATGTACAATCTACCAGTAACATTATAGATAAGTAATTTATTGTTTCTCCAGATCTGCACATTTCTCCATGCTGGCTATCAAACAAAACCCCATGTTGGCCGAGGCATATAGCAACTTAGGGAATGTTTACAAGGAACGCGGACAGCTGCAGGTGAGTTATTTTGTTTGATGCATTTACATAGCTGTTTTCAATTTGATTTATAAAATATATATATATATATATATATATATATATATATATATATATATATATATATATATATATATATATATATATATATATATAATTTTTTTAATCAAATCACAGCTCAAGGCCTTTTGTATAAATATTAATTAAATTAGCTGACACATGACATAGGTATCTGTTGTGATTTGAAATAAAGGCATACCAAGTTAAAGCTTGGGACAATGGGGCAGGGGTGTTAAAGAAACAGCAACTAATCCCGATGATTGTTGTTAAAGCTTTTGAGAAAATACATCGGCTTTTGTAGGTGCCTCTTTTCACGTTTTTGTTTTCGTATACTTTTTCGACAATTTTGTCTCTGTTATTGTACGTGTTCTCTGTTTTTCGTGAACTCGGAAACACACTATCCATTGCCCAGCACGTGACTGGGCCCCGTATGAACCGCCCAAAGGAAGCATCCTGTCTTCTCTCGTGACCCATTCTGGCTTTGAATGTGTTGTGTTTTGTGCTAATTTTGCCGTAAAAACTCATTGCCAAGTAGCCATCATAGGACCAAAAAAAAGCTGCAAGTGCTACCCCTTTGGTAAAAAAGATCAGGAACATGACTGAATTTAAGAAAGAAGTTGTAGCGAAGTATGAAAGTGGTGCATTTGTAGCTGATTTCACTAGGATGTGTGATAAATCTGTGTCTACGATTAGTTCTATCCTAGCAAAGAAACACGAAATCTAGGCAGCTGATGTTGCGAAAGGTGTCACATTATCAAAACAGTTATCGCGACTAGTGAAAGATGAGAAGCTGCTGTTGGTGTGGATCAATAAAAAATGGTTGGGGATCATTTTTGAGAATGCTAGGGTGTTGCATGGTGATTTAAGTAAGAAAATGCCAACAACTAGTGATGCTCTTTGTGATTTCAAGGCCAGCAGAGGCTGGTTTAAAAAATACAGAAAGCATACAGGCATCCATGGTATCGTACGGCATGGGCAGGCTGCAAGCTCGGATAAACATGCTGCCAAAGAATTCGTTGGTGAATTCAGAGTATCTTAGGGCTGAAGGATCCTTCCCATAACAGGTCTTCAGTTGTGATGAGACAGGCCTGTTTTAGAAAAAGCTGCCAAAATGGACCTACATCACACATGTGGAAAGTTCTGCTAAGGCACAAGCCTATGAAGGATAGGCTAACACTCTTGGCCTGTGGAAATGCCAGTGAGGATTTCAAAGTGAACCCCCTACTGGTGTATCACTCTGAAAATCTCCAAGTGTGTAAGAAAAGCAGTGTGATAAAGAATAAATTCCCTGTTGACATGAAAGGCCAATAAAAAGGCATGGCTTATGAGGCAAATTTTAGAGTGGGTTAAGGAAGCGTTTGGCCCAAGTGTGAAAGAATACCTCAACGAAAATCAGTTACCCCTCAAGTGCCTCCTGGTAAGGGGCAGTGCTCCGGCTTATCCTCCTAGCTTGGAAGATCAATTGTTGGATGAATTTAAATTCATCTCCGTGAAGTTCTTTCCCCCTAATACCACTCCTCTCATCCAGTCCATGGACCAGCAAATCAGCTCAAACTTCAAGAAACTACACAAAGGCACTGTTTCAAAGGTGCTCTGAAGTGACCTCAGGCACTGAATTGACCTTAAGAGAGTTCTGGAAGGATCACTTCAATATCTTCAATTGCATAAGTGTTATAGGTAAGGCTTGGCAGGGAATGACTTCCAGGACAATGAATTCTACTTGGAGAAAATTGGGGCCAGAGAAGGATTTTGAAGGGTTTGAGGCTGACCCCATCGACCCTACGCCTGTTGTCGAGTCTTTTTGTGTGTCTGGGGAAGTCTGTAGTCTTGGATGTGAGTGGAAGAGCTAGTGGATGCCCACAGGCAAGAGCTAACCACTGAGGAGCTGCAGGACCTTCAGCAGGAACAGCAGTAGATGGCAGATGAGGAATCTGAGGAGGAGGAGGACAAATGGGAGATGAGGAATCTGAGGCGGAGGAGGAAGAGAGAGGGAATACTGATCCTACTTCAGTGATTAAAGAAATTTTTGCTAGTTGATAAATATAAAAATTTTGTTGAGACATCATCCTAACAAAGATGTTGCAATCTGTCTCTAACATGTTTCATGACAATGTACCATTTCAGGCAGATATTGAAGCGACATCAGAAAATAAATGTCTGGACATTTTTGTTATTTGGCAGGGGTCCATGACTCAAGCTGGTCTTAGTTTCAGTAAAAAACAAAGTGGGGAAGTAACCTTAGACAGTGCCACAAAAAAATGTAAAGAAGTAACCCCACATAGGTTTATGATACCTGAAGTCCTGGAGGGGGATTCCCCTTCCAAACAGTAACCTTTCCTCCCTCTTCCCTCCTCTCTGTCTCCATATGCTAACAAGAGTTCCATAAAGGTAGGAGAGAGAGAGAGAACATTTCTTGATAGTTACGGTAATTGGGTAGGCATCGTAATAGGAGTGCAGATATTTTCTCAAAAGCTTTACAACAGTCATTGGGAATGAGTTCCTGTTTCACTAACCCACACCCCATTGTCCCAAGCTTTATCTTGGTATGCCTTTATTGCAAATCATAGCAGATCTCTGTGTCATGGTCGCCCAATGTAATTAAGATTTATACAAAAGTTTTTGAGTTTGTGTGATTTGATAAGAAAAATTTTAAACAGAAAAAAAATAATTCAAATTTTTTGTAAGTGTTAAAGATCTTGTGAATTTGTATTTTGCAAGTCAATGATATTGCCTAGATTTCTTGTGTGGGTCAAAGGTCAGAGCAATGTCCTTGTTGCATTAATGTCATCCATTTAGGGCATTTAGGATACGTAGAGGTTAAAGTTTTTTATTATTATTTAATTTTTTTTTATCACAGTCCTCCAATTCGACTGGGTGGTATTTATAGTGTGGGGTTCCGGGTTTCATCCTGCCTCCTTAGGAGTCCATCACTTTTCTTACTATGTGCGCCGTTTCTAGGATCACACACTTCTGCATGAGTCCTGGAGCTACTTAAGCGTCTAGTTTTTCTAGATTCCTTTTCAGGGATCTTGGGATTGTGCCTAGTGCTCCTATGATTATGGGTACAATTTCCACGGGCATATCCCGTATCCTTCTTATTTCTATTTTCAGATCTTGATACTTATCCATTTTTTCCCTCTTTCTCTTCAACTATGATGTCCCATGGTATTGCGACATCAATGAGTGATACTTTCTTCTTGAATTTGTCAATCAACGTCACATCTGGTCTATTTGCACGTATCACCCTATCTGTTCTGATACCATAGTCCCAGAGGATCTTTGCCTGATCATTTTCTCACTCCCTCAGGTACCACTTATTACTGCAAGGTAGCTGATGTTTCTTGCACAGGCTCCAGTGGAGGGCTTTTGCCACTGAATCATGCCCCTCTTCTTTTTTTTTTTTTTTTTTTTTTTTTTTTTTTACACTACTGGTTCTGTGCAAGTGTCGGGCATTCGCTTGCTATGTGGTGGTACTATTATTATTATTATTATTATTATTATTATTATTATTATTATTATTATTATTATTATTATTATAACTGTCACAGAATGGATGTTTTGGACTAAAGTATATACATACTCAGTATACAATTTCTAAAATTCATGGGGCCAGTATAGTTTATCCAAATCTCAGAAAATCTGTTTCTTCGTAAACTAGTAGACTCCATAAGGTTACACCTATGCATTATATAGTACGAAAATTCAGACACTTCCCCATTTTAACAAAATTTACAGGAATTTATCTTTGAATACTTAGGTCCTAGTGAATAACACAGTTTTGACTTTTGATTTTATTTACTGTATAGGAAGCTCTCGAGAATTACCGTCACGCTGTTCGTTTGAAGCCTGATTTCATCGATGGTTACATCAACTTGGCTGCGGCTTTGGTTGCTGCAAATGACATGGAACAAGCTGTTCAGGCTTATGTATCTGCTCTTCAGTATAACCCTGTAAGTGTGTAAAGTATTTTGATCTAATTGCCAGTGAAAGTTGAAATGTGTCATTTTGAGAGGAAAAACTTTTTGACCTTGTGATGACTATTGTAAGGTAGTGTGTGAAAAATTGAGTCCTCAAATTCATAGTCATAAAGTTTGAATTGTAAATTCAAGGAGCTAAGAGTTAGAACAGAGGAAACTGTATCTGTTTAATATGTAACAGATCCATTAGTACAGTACTTTCTAAGTGTGCATATCATACAGGGTGCATCTTGCTCAAAATCCCAGTGTATTTTAAAGGCTTACAATTAGATGAAAGGCAGAGTTTACCTTTTGCATAAATTGTGAAACTTAGATGTAATGCAATGAATAAAGATAGATTAGGGAACTTAACCCTCTTACGCCGACTGGACGTATTTTACGTCAACATTTTTTGTCTCCCGTGTGCCGACTGGACGTATTTTACGTCTACTTACAAAAGTTTTTTTTTAAATTCGCGGTAAAATACTTATAGGCCTACCAGCCTAAAACTTTTGAATCACGCGCCTTGGGGGATGCTGGGAGTTCACGGATCAAGGTGTTGTTTTGTGTACAATCGTTACGCAAGCGCGAATTTCTTTCTTGCCGCACTAAAAAGTATCTGTGACACATCTTTGAAATTATTTTGTCACTTTGACATAATTTTTGTACCATTGTAAATTAGCCGTTACATGAAGTATTAAATATGAAAATGTGCACATTTTTATGTAGAATACAACAATAAAATACTCATGATTGTAGCTTTTATCAGTTTTGAGATATTTTCATATAAATAACGATAATTGCCAAACTTTCAACCTTCGGTCAACTTTGACTCTACCGAAATGGTCGAAAAACACAATTGTAAGCTTTTATATTTTAGTAATATTCAATCATTTACCTTAATTTTGCAACTAATTGGAAGTCTCTAGCACAATATTTCGATTTATGGTGAATTTATAAAAAAACTTTTTCCTTACGTCCGCGCGGTAACTCTTTCGAAAAAAATCATACATGCGATTGGGATAATGTTTGCACCATTTTAAAATTAGCCGTTATATAAAGTTTTATATATGGAAATTGCGCAATTTCATGCACAATACAACTAGAAAGCATTTACCTTCATTTTGCAACAAATTGGAAGTCTCTAGCACAATATTTCGATTTATGGTGAATTTATGAAAAAAATAGCATTTTCTTTACGTCCACGCTGTAACTCTTCCGAAAAAATCATACGTGCGATTGTGGTAATGTTTGCACCATTTTAAATTAGCCGTTACATAAAGTTTTATATATGAAAATGTGCGCAATTTCATGTAGAATACAACAAAAAATAATTGAAGGTTGTAGCTTTTCTCATTTTTGAAATATTTGCATATAAATCATGATAAATAGAAAAAAAACCACGTTCGGTCAACTTTGACTCTACCGAAATGGTCGAAAAACGCAATTGTAAGCTAAAACTCTTACAGTCTAGTAATATTCAGTCATTTCATCTTGAAACAAATTCGAAGTCTCTAGCAAAATATTTAGATTTATGGTGAATTTAAAAAAAAAAAATCTTTCCTTCCCTCCGCGCGCCGATTCTACGCCATAAATCTCCGAAATGCGTACAATCGTTACGCAAGCGGAATATTTGCTCCGTTTCATATTAGGCATTTTTGTACATGCAACTTCCCCGGCAGATATATACTTAGCTTATGTCTCTGACGTCCGACAGAAATTCGAATTTCGCGGCACACGCTGCAGGTAGGTCAGGTGATCTACCCCCCTGCCGCTGGGTGGCAGGAATAGGAACCATTCCCGTTCTAGAACCAGATTTTCTCTGTCGCGGTAGTGTCAATATATGTTGTTGCCACCTCCTGACTTGATTTTCGTTTTTCATCGCCATCGATCTTCTGGGCTGTCTTTTGCAGGGAAGTACTGGGTCTCTGGTTCGGCATACGCTTTTGTTAACTTTTTAATGAATTTGGCTTCGAAAATTTCGAAGAATATATGACGTGTAACTACCGAAATTTTCGGTAGACACTCACATAGTTTGCAAGAAAGGGAAATATTAATATTTATTCATTAATACGTGTAATAAGTGTTAGAATTGATTGAGGAAATATACTGACTTCCTACTTTAGGGAGTCAGTAAAGCATGTAACTAGATACGTTTCTTTGTTCCGACACGGCATACAAACCTTCGGTCCTTTACAATAGGAAGGTACTAGCGGCAGCTGGATAGGTCGTAAGCTTTCGAACAAGGGGTTCGGTAGTTAACTGCTTGTCCGACAGGCACGCGCGCGCGACTGGGAGGTAAACAAATCACTTTTGCTTTCGGCCTGCTGGCGTGTGGACGTGTATCATCGCGCTCTGCCCGCTTCATCGTCGTTGCTTTCGCATGATTGTGTTTTTCTTTTTCTTTTATCTAGTGAAACTGAATTGTAAGTACAATCATTTCATATTTATTTCCATTGAATTCAATTGTGAATTAAAGGATCTTGGTTTCTCCACGCCCTCCGATTACCCGAGTGCCGGGACTGAAGGGCGTAAGTGCGGGAATTCATTTTCCCAGAAATGATCCTCGTATTGTGTATGCTCGGTGCCGAGGGCTGAGAGCGCTCGCTCCGAGCGTATATTTTTGGTTGGAAATGTGTAGATGAAAAATCGTAAGTAAGTGCTCTTTTCATTTAATATGACCTAGCTCGTTGCCGAGCGAATGCGCTCGGCACGAAAACTTATTCTGTATGGAAGTGGAATCGCAAGTACAGTATTCTTTTTCATTTTCATATATTTATTTTGATTGTAGCAATACTCATTTTGGATCAGTTTCCGAGCTTACCCGGAAATTGATCCTTTTCCTTTTTATTTGAATGAAGTGAAATCGCAAGTGCAGTTCTTTTTCATTTTCATATTTTATTGAGATTGCATTGGTTACTTGGATCAATGTTTCCGCTATTTCCCGGGAATTAATCCTTCCCCTTTTTATTTGTATGAAGTGAAATCGCAAGCGCAGTATTCTTTTTCATTTTCATATATATTTTGATTGCATCAATTCATCATGGATCAAGGTTTCCATTCATAATCGGGAATGGATCCTTTTAACCTTGCGCTCGGTACCGAGGGCGCAAAATGCGCTCGATCCGAGCCCTATTCATTGTGAAGTGAATCGTAATGCAAGATTCTTTTTCATTTTATTCCTTTTATTATTGATTGCATCAATATTTATTTGGTTCAAGTTCCGCTCAGTCAGGGAATTGATCCTTATGCCCTTGCATTCGGGCCGAGGGCACGATTGCTCTCGGGCTCTTATTATTATTGTTGGGTACATGGGTGCTGTGCGGGGATTGGGGAAACGAGACCAAACCCCCCCCCCCCCCCCCCCCCCCCCCCTCCCCCCCCCCCCCCCCCCCGCTCAGCTCCCCACAGATGGCCCTTCCCCTTGGGGGGGGGGGGGGAGGTTATCTGCGTTCTTCTCCTCGCCCGATCCGTCGAGCGCGGGGGAGGGCGCTCGGTGCCCGATGTACAATTGTATTCGGGGTCTTCCACTCGTTCGGAGAGGGCTCACCCCCCCGCGCGAGGGGACTTCCCCCCCACTAATCGCTACTACTGTTATTTCCGCAGGTGCTACTGCCACGAGGGTGGACCTTGGTGAGGTATGGGCGTCCTTCCATTTGCAGGGCGTGCTGGTGTC
Organism: Macrobrachium nipponense; assembly: GCF_015104395.2. Lineage (NCBI taxonomy): Eukaryota > Metazoa > Arthropoda > Malacostraca > Decapoda > Palaemonidae > Macrobrachium > Macrobrachium nipponense. The sequence goes on from NC_061096.1 coordinate 37,872,221, forward strand.
CAGGGGCTGCGGTTCTATGTCTGGGCCTACTGCGGTCACCCATGGAGTGGTGACCACGCTCCAGGTGACGACGTCCCTCCTCACCTGGTGTACTCGCCTCACGTAGTAACAGTCTTGCCTACAGCCGCTGTGAAGTGCCGTTCGCCGTACCGAGAGGGGGGCGTGCCGCCGCCGCTCGTGGTTGCCGCGCTGCCGCGACCACACTTCCGCTGCCCTAGAGCTCGCCCCTGGACCTGCCACCGGTACCAGGATGTTGCTGGCTGCTGCTCCACTTCCTGTGTTTCCGGTGCTGCCTGCCGTACCTGCCGATTCTGGGCTGACTGTCCATGCAGTTGCTGCGCTGGCTGTCCCTGCCGTTGCTGCGCGGGCTGTCCCTGCCGTTGCTGCGCTGGCTGTCCCTACCGATGCTGTGCTGGCTGTGCCTGCTGTTCCTGAGATGCCCATACCTGCTGACGTCGTCCCTGTTCGTGGTGGTACTACCCCAGACTATGGTCTGTCTGTACAGGTACGTGCGTCCGGGCCCTGTGGCTTCGGCTACAGCAGCCCCGGCTCCGCCCTGGATAGCAGATCTTACGTCTGTCCTGAGGAAGCTGACGAAGAAGAGGAGGAAGGTGTCGTCGTTGTCGTCTTCATCTTCTTCATCGTCGTCGGCTGCCGCCTCTTCCCCTTCGACTTCTAAGGCTTCACAGCCGAGGAAGAAGAAGGTTGCCTCCTCCCTCCTAAGAAGTCTCCCTCGGAGCTTCTCGGGACCCGTCTCACCTCGGGTGGGACGGGAGGGTTCCTTCCGCTGGTCCTCCTGCTCCTTCGGGAGCGGGGGCCCTTCTCTTCTTCCTTCCGCAAGGAAGAAGACTACGGGGACCAGAGGGGTACCGGCTAACACCGGTACTTCCTCGCCTGGTGTCAGTGGTTCTGCCACTGCATCAGGGTCCGTCTCGGCCTCTCGTTCGCGGGAGGTACCGAGTGTACGGTCGCCTACCAGCGACCGTGCAGCCAGGAACCAGATCTCGGAGCTCGCTCAACGTCAGGTTCACGGCACGGGGCGGAAGACTGGTGACAGCCGCTCACGCGACTCTCACCAGACCAGCTCTCGCTCTCGCGGCGACCAGCTGGCTACCGGGGACGTGACGGTCCACGACCGGCCACGGGCTAGGCTGGGAAGAGGTCCTCCCGTTCGCCGGTGCCAGCCACGGCCTGGAACCAGCGACGTGACGTGCCGTGAGGACAAGCACCGGTCTCACTGTGACAGTGGAGCCTGCAGGTCGCCTGACCGTCGCTCTCACAGAGAGCGATCGGGTACGGCAACCAGCACCAGCTCTTCTGACACTCGAGATCGGGGCCGCTGTGCTCAGTCCAGCCGTTCTCCACAGCGAGACGGTTCGACCAGGCCTGCAGCTCGATCGCCACCGAGGGTTGCGATTCGCCTGCAGCCCTCCAGCCTGCTGGTTCTCCGCCAGCGAGCGAGGAGGGAGCGTCAGGTCTGCCTCCCCCGTACCTTCAACCTCCTCGGGTTACACCGGGAGGAGCGAGGTATTGAGGAGTGATCGTGAGGGGTGCGCCCCTCATGATCCCACCACGACGCCCTACGTGCCAGGCACGGTTCTTGGACCGGCCAGGACGTATGCGCAAGTGGATGGAGAAGACCGAGAGGGCTGTCGCTGTTCCCCCTTCTTAGGAGGAAGGTTCTCGGAATATGCTCTTGTTCGAAGGGCTTAACGGTCCCCACTCTGGCAAGATGCTGTGACTTCCGAGATCCAGAGGAACTTTGCCGAGGTTATGGCACTGATTCGTCAGCACAACGACCTCGGGGAAGGATCGCCGCTCCCACCAGCAGAGCCACGTCTCGGCTCGAGTCGTTTTGGGGCCTGAGAGGGAACCCAAATCGACGGTGGGTCTGCCGCGATCGGAGCTTGCCGACTGTGTTGAACCAGGTAGTCTCTCGTCTCCGGACAAGAAGGCTCTCTCAGTTCTGGCCGGTCGAACAAGCTACTTCACCTCCTCTACTGCGACAGAGGCGTTTCTACGTGTCTTCGGACACCGTATTTGAATACCCTTCGGTCCTCCTGAGGTTTCGACCTCGACGAGGACTGGAATGAGTCGGAGGACGGTATCGGCTCTCTCCTGTCAGGTGTCGATCAGCCCCACCCAGACGACGTTTACAGTGGCGGCAGACCCTTACCTACAGTATGAGTTCGTAACCCTCCTCAGGAAAACGTTTTCTCCTGACGATACGTTTTCCCAGGCTCTGAGAGGCCGGCTGCTCCTTTTCTTCTCCAACTGCTAGTTCCGCTGGGAAGGCGAGCCAGTATCCAATTCCTCCCCCATTCCCTCTCTCCTTACGGCTACGAGGGAAAGGGGAGGGATCCTACAGAGATTTCTCTGTAAGATCCCACGTTAGGGGCTGCGCTACCGGGGGGACCTTCGGGTCCTACCTGACGTAAGCCCCGGTCGTTGAGGAGGGATCCTGCCCCTTTCTCGATTTCTACGGGAATCGAGAGGACCACCAGCCGATATCGTTTGACGAATTCGGTGGGGGTTTCGCAGAGTGCTTAGAATTCTACGGAATTTCTAGCGCACTCAGAGTGTTCGAGTTTTTACGATCTCCAAACACTTAGGCGAGACCACGGTCCAAAGTGAGCGAGAATCCCCGATAATTGTTACACGATAATCGGGAACCTCGCTTATGCTCAAATTCCTGTAATTTCTGCATTTGGAAGAAGACTGCTGCTGAAAGAGGAGTATCTCACAGTAGGCGATTAACCTGGAATAGAGAAGAACGGACGGGAAACTTCCAGTTTGGCTTGAACTATCGTCTTCGGTATTCTTGTTCACCATTGAAGCTTTCCTTGGGAAAGACTTCTCCTTCACTCTCTTGACTAGAGAACGAAGGCGGTCGATCTCCAATCCTTATTCTCATTCCTCGAGAGGAAAAGAATTTTAGGATGGAGGTCGTCGTACAGAACCTACAAATATACTACGTATATTACCCTCGCGACATGATTCTTTTAACAGTTGAATTGTCCGGGGGGTAGGCGCATACCGTAGTTAACTCTACGGTTTGTGACCGAGACGAATTGTATCTTAATTGAACTGCAACTCGGGGTTGCCTGCAACCTCCCAGCAGTTATCAGTTTCGATTTTAGATACTTGGTATTGTCATGACAACACCAAATCAGCTTTTGTATTTACCGAAATCCGTTTCGTTTAAATATAATTGCTCGAGCGTATTCTTTATGCTCGATGGTTCTAGCCGAAACGCATTCCTTCGTGGAATAATGGATTACCTGGCAACTCAGGATGACGAGTCACCGAGAGCTACTGCGTATTGAAACTGCCTGATAGCGGCTCAGTATCAGCTAGGTCTCGGAGATGCACGGTCGGTTACGTCTCTCTCTCCCCTGGTTTGACTGACTACCGAACCGTATCTCTGCCCAACAATCATGGACTTAGGTCTCTGATTAACGGGGATTCTCGCAATAATGAAGGACCATCTACTGCTGTGACGCTTTATTTCATCGCCTTCGACATTGCGAGAATTTTCAACAGAGATATCTCTTGGACTCTTTCATCTTTCTGTTTACCGCACGGTAACAGAAGTCTGTACTAGTCACCCGCTGCATCGCACCGCGATAATGCGAATGATTTTTTGCTGACATTTGAGTTTGTCTTCAAAATATCTCGTATTCGTAGGTGTGCAATTATTCATTGCTCGCCCCGAATTAACAGATATGTCAGAAGACATCGCCTACTCTCCAACCTGACAGCTCTAATTCCAAATGTTCAGCCCATGAGAAGCAGTTCTTCAGGCAGTATTTCCCTGTCTTCATTACTGAAAATCGCTCCGCTTTTATTGCAACTACGATCCTCAACGGACAGCAATGAATAGCGGTTAGCGTTCTCAGTCTTTGTAGCACAGGTTCAGAATCTTGAGAATCCTTCTCTCGGTTCAGCTGTGAAGACGTAGGTTGCATTTTCTGTACACCTTCGTCTTCAACGACACATAGTGTTGTTTCTCCTTAGCCGAGAATCAACTATACTATGAGATATCTTGCCATCAGGGACCTCGGTCTCTAGAAGGCAATTGACTTTCGCCTGTTGGGCACATGCCTTAAGAGAGTCATCACCTTGCCTTCTGGCATCGGTGACGAACAAATTATTTGTTTAGTCTCTTGGCATAACCCTTTTAAGGCGAAGGTCACGTGACTTGCTCGGGTGCTTGGACAACTTGCCTCCTACCCAAACCGCAGTCAGTCGGCAGGCTGTCAGAGCGCCCAAGTCTGTTACGAACTTCGCTGTGGACTTAGTTCGGTTGTTCCATAACAGTCTTTTCTTTCGTCCTAACGGCTTGTCACAGTACCCCATACCATCGACACCCACACCATTGAGTGTCGGTGTCCTATCCACTACCAGAGAAGAACAACTTCGCTGCAGACGGATAGACCAGTATGGGTACAGGACATCACCGAAGTCGAGAAGAGGGATAGGTCATACGACCATTCCCTTCTTTTCCTCTGAAGTAATTGCATGACTTTTCCTACGAAGTCAAGCATCCAGGGGATGGGGATTCGTGACGCTCGATTTCGTACCGAATTCGTAGCGAAGACTCTGAACCCTTCGGTTCCTGACGATCGGTTAGAGTCCTTCACAATCCCCTCCCTAATGGACTTCACCGCCTTCGATGCGAAGGAGATGCTGCTTTGTCCTGTGAAAGCGCGACCGCGCTTTCTGAAGAAACTCGACATCCCAGGCTGAGTGTTGAAGACTCTTCGTCAGCACCAAGATGACCTAGAAGTACACTCCCTCGAGTTACACAAGAACTTCTCCGTGGCGCAGGTACTGAAGGCAGGGGTCTGGTACAACCAGACCACTGGCACCTCCTTCTACCTTTTGGATATTGCCCACAGGTCCTTGGATCGTTTTCCTTGGGACCCGTGGTGGCTGCTCAACACGTTGTGTAGCTAACCCAGACCCTAGCAGGCTGAACAGCATCGAGTCCTGGTGTGACTGTAAGAATAGATAAGTGAATGAGAGAGTGACTGGCTTCTCTTCCTATCTTTTTTCTCCCCTTTCTACCTGTGGTAGAGGGATACGGTCATCACCTTGCTGGGATAAGGACGAGATGCCGGTGAGCTACTCGACAGAGCCCCATCCTATCCCTTTCTTTTTCACTAGGGATGGGAGCGAATATCCACCACTTCCTCCTACAAGGGGGGGGAAGTGGATGCCAACAAGAGACAAACCATAACTTTATGTTGCCTCTTGCAAATAGAAACTTGTTCTTGTTTGCTGGTACGAAGAGATACGCTTGCCTCTCTTAGTACTTGGTCCAGAGGTCTGACCATTGATCCTGCGGGTGGGCACACCCCGATCAATGGACAGAGGCTGGATCCCTCCTCCCTCGCTCTTACGACCAGGGAGGCTTCCAAGGTTGGGCGAACACCAGTCTGTTCACAAAAGACTCAGATTCCTCCCACCAAGAAGTGAGTCTTCCTATTGTAAAAGGACCGAAGAAGGTTTGTATGCCGTGTCGGAACAAATGACAATTTGTCCAAAATTGCATTTTTCCTAACTATACAACCTGAGGTCCTTTTACACATAGTACCACCTCATGCCACCCCTCACTCTGCAGTTTTTGCTTGGGCCAAAAGCAAAAGTGATTTGTTTACCTCCCAGTCGCGCGCGCGCGCCTGTCGGACAAGCAGTTAACTACCGAACCCCTTGTTCGAAAGCTTACGACCTATCCAGCTGCCGCTAGTACCTTCCTATTGTAAAAGGACCTCAGGTTTGTATAGTTAGGAAAAATGCAATTTTGGACAAATTGTCATTTTAAAAGTTTTTTGGAAACTCGTACTAACGAGCAATTAGAGTATTAACAGTACTAGTAGTGTTGCATCCTCATCACCTTCTTACTTTGCAGAAACTTCAAATTCATAATTGCAATTTGAAGACAAGGATTGTGGCTCAAAATGCGAGCTATTGAAAGGTAAGAAGTGATTACTAGTGTTCCCCATTGCAGTGGAGGGTGCGTCTGATCGGCTCTGTCTCGCTCCCAGGCCTAGACCTCTTTCAAGCTCCCAAGCCCAGGGGAGAAGGAATGTCGAAAGCCGTAAGGAAGTTTCAGAGAATCCCCACCGGTCAGGCGTCCCCTCGGCAGGTTCTGTAGAGCGTCCCAGACTGCCAAGGATAGCCATTGAAAAGGCATCCTTAAAAAAGTGCGTCTCTTCATCTTACATCCGAAAAGACGAAGAATGTATATGTTTTGATGATCTAGCGCGTTCTCTGAAAACTAAGAGAACACTGAGCAAGAGCCAGCCAGGAACTTAGGAAGCCGCGTTCCAGCAAGCTAGCGTGAGCCACGTTCCAACAGCCAGCAGCGAGCCGCGTTCCAGAAAACAGACTAGCGCGAGCCGCGTTCCTACAACCAAACGCGAGCCGCGTTCTAGAAAATTTTTCTTGGCGCAAGGCGCCTTCAAAGAGACGAAGCGCCAGCCTGGCGCAAATTGCGCCAGAAAAACAGACGGCTAGAGCAAGGAGCCTTATAGTACAGTGGCAATCAGAACGATCCTTCCATTGAACGTTTCCGGGCAAGAGGCTCTTTCTAAAAGGGGTCTAGTAGGCACTCGGAACTATCAGGGCGCACGGGACCTTCCACGCAAGCGAACGTTCCAGGAGCGAGTCTCCTTTCTAGTGTGCGGAACATTCCAGGCGCAAGGAGCCAGGCGCCAGAATATTCCAAATCTTCTTATGAGAGAGAGGTCAGTCGCGAGGCTCCTCTTTGAGTTTTTAACTTGAGCAACTTTCCCCTGGCAAAGGTGCAAGATGTCGCACAGGCGGCCATCGCGTTTGTCAGAAGGATTCTGATACTAAGAGAAGCCATTTTTTCATTATTCAGGAGACTCCTGTGTTTGGCAGTTCCTCTCAATGCGGACTCTCTCCTTCATTCATGCTCTTCTTATAAGAATCTCATCGACGTTTGGGTATGATGGCGGATAGGAAATATCTACTTCCTTCCGTAAACCCTACAGATGAACAGGAATTCTGTCTCTTCCGCGATTTATGAGGAAATCACGAACATTTAAAAAGTTCCTGGATTAACTTCCTTCCTTAAGGAGATATATATACTCTTTCTATCATTCTATTAACGAAAAGAACGAAGACAGTAAAAATTTTTCCTTTCTCTATCTGCCTCGGCAGGGAAAGAAGGTAGTAGAGTATCTGCTGTATGAGAATACGATACGGCAAATCACACATACCGTAGTTACTTCTTTGCAGAGCAACTCAATTACCAGTATCCTTCCAGGAATTTCCTAGGAAGGACTACGCTTAAAGGGATTGTTAAGACAACACCTACTTAGCTTCTAGATTTATCGAAGTCTTGTTTCGCTTAAATATGCATGAATAAGAACTTCCTGAAGTTCGATTATAATTTTATAAGATTCCTTTATTTAATGGAGTAGCTGGCAACTCTGGAAGAGTAAGGCCAGACGGAGACTGCTATCGCGCCTTAGAGACCAACGCAGTAACATATAGGTGTCGGTCATGACTGGTTGGTTACATGTCTCTCTCCTGCGGGATGGAATAACTAACCGTGTCTCCCCTACAATCGCGGTTTTAGCCTCGGATTGAGGGGATAGTTAAGCAAACATAAATAAAATATTGTCTGCCTTTTGTTAAGAAGCTTTCAATAAGAAGGATATTACAACATTTCAATGCTGTTTACCGTAGGTAACATTATTAAAGGATTCTAACGCAGACGAACTCTATATTATATGATGCTCTCATGCTTACGAAAGCATGGCTTATTAGAGTACATGCTTAGTGAGAAGATGAATGTAATAGAAGAGAATTCACTTTAAGACTACGGTATGGTCAAGTCTTATGCACATACCGAGGTTAACTACAGAATTCCTAGTATCCATACAAAGGTTTCCTAGATTAATGCTGTTTACCACAATGTGACAGTATTTTAAAGGATTCTAATACGGCAGAGCACGATATAATATAATTCTCTCATCCTTTCGAGAAACGCACACAACCTTTTTAGAATCGGATATTGCTCAAGAGAAGATGGGTGAGTCGGATGGGAAACATTCTCTTAGTGGCAGAAGTTGTTTCCCTGAATGGACTATACTACGTATATAAAAGTTTTTTCCTACTAAGAACGGAATTAACATGTGAAGGATGTCGAGTACCATAAGGGCACAGATGTTCTGGCACATAAACCTTAAAAAGAACTAGAAGGAAAGGGCCCAGCCTGGCGCAAAATTGCGCCAGAAGCGCCAGCCTGGCGGCAAATGCGCCAGAAGCACCATCCAAGATATTTTCTCGTTTTAGCGAGTTATTAACCTAAGAGTCCGGTAGTGGTTGGTTTGGTGTTTGCTTCTCACCTCGGTGGTCGCGGATTCGATTCTTGGCCATTCCATTGAGGAGTGAGAGATGTGGATTTCTGGTGATAAAAGTTCACTCTCGACGTGGTTCGGAAGTCACGTAAAAACACCATACAAACAAACAAACAAACCAGTAGCCTCTCGGAGGCTCGGTAACGGCAAGATTCGTTCCTGATTACGTTCCCCATTTAATCGGAAAGGGGTCGCTTACAAGGAATGATGAAATGATTTATTTTAATCACTTAGGCCAATTCCACGACTCTCTCATATCGCAAAGAGCATCGAGAATCTCTTTTTTCGCCCCTGTTCGCGTTAACAAAAGAGAACCTATTTGGGAACAGACACGGAACGTAACGATCCTTAAAGGTTCGATGCAAGATTTTGCATGTCCGTGAGAACCTTCTCGATCGAAGATAATAACTGTTAACGTATGTCTAACATTTATTGAAAAGAGTTTTGAGAACCTGCGGAAAGTCTTCTTCATAGATCTCTTCGCAAGGTAGAAGACGAACAGGCTTCCTATAGACTGCTTCCTTTTCCTCGAACCAAGAGAGGTAGCAATATACGACATCTTTAATTTAAAGAAGGGGAATAAACTTTAGTCTTTTTTCCCCTAGTTATAAATTCTTAACAGATATTAAGATAAATGGGCGTCAAAGGAAGAGAGGATGAATGCCTCATTTTGGCCTTAGAGAGGTTGGATTCACAGAAGTCACGTTCTTCTCACAGCATGTTTCGTAAGGCTTTTCCAAGAGTATCTGGATATTCTATCAGAATCTATTATAAATAGACCTGAAAAACCTCTCCACTCTGAGTCTTTCCGCGTGCAGACTGACCAGAAGTGGACATGAATGAGAGGATTTTTCAAGGTAAATGACAATAGTCATGGCTAAGACATAGAATTGCTGCAGATCGTGCTAGATGGAATGAGGAAACTGTCCTCTTCCGATACCTCTGTGAACCACATAGCGAGGTTCTTTCTTCACTTTCAGAGGGAAGAATCACCTAGGTATATATCTGCTATCAAAGAACGCAGTAAAAGGCTATACTCTGTCTCTACAAGGGGAATTAGAGATAACAGAAGATTAAGATCTTCGGGATCTTATACGATACCGCAATACGACAAAGAGCAGGATATCATGTACTTCGAATGGGATCTTTTTGTGGCCACAGATTCCGTGTTCCGACAAAATGGAACTGCTCCTCATCAAACTTCTTTGAGAAAGTTTATGAAGGAATTCTTTGTTTCTCTTAGCCCTAAACGACCAAGAAGACAAGTGAATTTTTTGTGCATTGGAATCTCGCATCAGATTCAATGGAGACTCAGCAATGGGTTATTGCCAGCATAGTATGTCTGGCAAAAGAACTAAAACCCTCTATTCCTGACGCAACGATTTCAGATAGAAGTTTCGTTGCCCAGGCAGGGTACTTAACTTTTTCATCTACAGAAGAAGAGATGGTTTAAACGTTTGCCTACAGAGTCTTTGGGGTGCGATGAGGGCTCAAAATGCTTCCCAGAAGGTATTCAGAAGGATACAATAAGAGCTAGAAATCAGGGTTCCGCCCAATTTCAGCTCGGAGTCTCCTTCGACTTCCAGACTCCTTCCCTTCCTTCGGGCAAGGATAGGGAAGATCCTGCAACGAGGAACCTCATCAACATGTAAGAAGGGATCTCGTTAGCAAAGGAAGTATTCACGAAGGATCCTCCTCGGAGGAAGACTCTTCTCTCTCGTATTGTTAGATATCCTGTCGTCTACTGGATTGTAGCTGACTACAATCACCTCCCCTTGCCAGGGGCCAAAAGATCAAAGGGGAAGAATTTCTTCCACCCTTCTCCAGTCTCCTGATAGACTATGTGGTTGTTCAGGACTCTCGGACAATGTAGCGCCAGCCAGGCGCCAAATGCCAATACAGGCGAAAAACGCCAGAGGCGGACAGTTCCAAGGAACTCTGTCATGGTCGGATACTGAGAAGGAGCGGGCCTCCAACCTGGCGTAAATGCGCCAGAGGCGAACAAATCGGACAGATATAAGAGTGTCCGATGTGGACATCGCCAGACAGCCTAGAGACTCTTCCAAGCTCGAAGCTCCAGCAAGTGTGGAGGAGCCAAGCCAGGCGCGAGGCGCCAGCCAGGCTCTAGAAGCCAGCCAGGCGCCATCCAGGTGCCAGGCTCCTTCAAGGCTAGGCTCCAGTCAGGATTGAGGATCCATCCAGGCGCAAGGCTCCTTCCAGTAAAGAGAAAACCACCTAAAACTCTGTCATGTAAGAGGGCTAGTCCCCATTGATATGATACAGGTAAGGCTCTGCCATGTAAGTGGGTCAGCCCCCATTGGCACGATCCGAGAAGGCTCTGTCGTGTAAGCGGGCTAGCCCCCATTGACATGATCCAGAAGGGTTTGTCAGTCATAGGTCCCTACCTCGCTGAAACTCTTGAGGCATGCAGACTCATAGACAGTAATCATGAAGTCTTCTGCCAAGCTCCAGGCGCAAGGCGCCAGCCAGGCGCGAGGCGCTAGCCAGGAGGGAGGAGCCAATCAGGCGCCAGCCAGGCGCGAGGCGCCATCCAGGCACGAGGCTCCAGCCAGGCTCTAGGCGCCATTCAGGCGCAAGGCTCCAGCCAGGCGCGAGGCGCTAGACAGGCGCTAGGCGCCTGCCAGGCACGAAGCGCTAGCCAGGCTCCAGGCTTCACCCAGAAGAGATCTATATCAAAGAATGCCCTGGCCTTCTTTGAGACAATGTGATCTCCTAAGCACTTGACAAGTGCATTGATGATTCCTTCAAACAGCTGAGAATTAAAAGCGCATGAAGTGCAAACTTTTCTGAATTCTTGTTCTTTCCTTAACAATATGTCATAAGGACACATTAGCTGTCACATACGGGAGATGCAACTCTGTGTTGACTTCCCATATCCGAAGGATGTCAAGATAACCTACGAGAGATCCTTCTCTCTTGGTTGATACGTGTCTGCGGATACATTGCTGGGATAGGGAGCCGATACTGATCCTTAACTAGTGAGTTAAATTTTATTTAACGTCGTGTTTTTTCTTTGGGTTGTTTGAAAGGAGTTTGGGGATAAGTCTTTTCAACTTAAGCACTAACCCTCGTGTTAGGATCAGGTGATCGGGATCGGTGTTGTGCTCCTTAATTATGCCACTATGCATGGGCATATTGTCATGTAAGAGGCTCTGTCGAGTAAATGGATAAGACCCCATTGACAGACCCACAAGAACTCTTAGCCATAGGTCACATCCTCGCTGAGGCTCTTGAGTCGAAGCAGATTCCTAGGCATTAGCCATGGAATCTTCCGCCTGAACAAGTAGGAACCAAGGTTTTATTTTTTTTATTACCTACAACATATGTTGTTTACCTGTCTATTCAGTAAATAGTTGTCTCTTACCCACCACCAAGGGTGTCAATCAGCTAAGTATATATCTGCCGGGGAAGTTGCATGTACAAAAATGATATTGTTAGAATACAATAAAGTTTTGTACATACTTACCCGGCAGATATATACGATGAATGGCCCACCCAGCCTCCCCTCAGGAGACAGGTGGAAGAGAAAATCTGGTTCTAGAACGGGAATGGTTCCTATTCCTGCCACCCAGCGGCAGGAGGGTAGATCACCTGACCTACCTGCAGCGTGTGCCTCGAAATTCGAATTTCTGTCGGACGTCAGAGACATAAGCTAAGTATATATCTGCCGGGTAAGTATGTACAAAACTTTATTGTATTCTAACAATATCATTTCATAGAGTTTTATATATGAAAATGTGCGCAATTTCATGTAGAATAAAAGGAAAAATATTTGAAGGTTGTAGCTTTTCTTATTTCCGAAAAAATTGCATATAAAAATATATATATATAAAAAAATTCGACATTTGGTCAACTTTAACTCGTCAGATATGGTCGAAAACTGCAATTGTAAGCTAATACTCTTACAGTATAGTAATATTCAATCATTTTTCTGCATTTTGAAAGAAATTGGAAGTCTCTAGGACAATATTTACATTTATGGTGAATTTTTGAAAAAAATATTTGTCCGCGCGTTACGAATTCATGCATTATTTTGTGATGATAATTTCTTTGTGTTGCTTTTATCGTTTTACAATGTGTTATATACCAAAATGATCGCAATTTAGTGTACATTACAACGAGAAAAAAGTAACTTGTTACCTTTAACCGCTTTGCGCACAGTGTGATTTGAATACAATTATATATGAAATTTTGTTTTTGCGCTATCATATATCGCATTATTTATATATGATAATGATATTTTTTTTCATTTCTGATGGTTGCATACTAAACTTCAGGTAATGACAAAAAAAGGAGCCAAAAATGAACTCTGAATCTTTAAAACTAAGCGCGCTGTGATTCTTTGAAAAATATATTTTTTCCGCTTCCGCGCTCACTCTGAAACCCCTCCAGCATACGGGAGACAATTTTTTAGTGACCGCTCCGGCGTAAGAGGGTTAATAAAAACGTGTACACATGGGAGATCTATTGAAAGCAAAAGAAGGGATGCTGTTTAATAATATCAGAGTTTGATGGCCAAGTTGCAAATCTTTCATGGTTGAATTGTCTTCTGTGAAAATTTGTGTTATCCTTATTTTTGAAATGTACATACCTAATCATTCTCTTTTATTTATAGGAATTTTCTCTCATTCTTTTATTTATAGGAATTTTCTTTATTCCCAGGATTTATACTGTGTAAGGAGTGACCTTGGCAATCTGCTGAAGGCCCTTGGAAGATTAGATGAAGCTAAGGTATGTGCCGTGTGCAGAGTTGAATTAAGCCCAACCTGCTTAAGCCTTCGTCCCCTCTCTTGATCACTTGTCAAGTCAGTTGCCCCGAGCATCACCCTCTCTCTCCTCTCTTTTTGCCACAGCATCCTCACATTTCTGCTCTTCCCCGTGGATACATTTTGGTAGAAGTAACACTAGTCACATTGTAGGGGAAATTGAACTCATTTCTTGACCTGCCTGTTGGTTCTTTGTCTTTGTAGAGTGTTGATGACAGTTCACTGTCTCAGATTTGAATTACTCTATAGATTGAGATTAGACAAAGTAAAGTAGTAGGCTCTCTTAGTCAAGAATGTTGAATAGGATTTGGGATGCTCAAATATTATCCATCTTCTCTGTGAGTCCTGTACTTATTTGTCTTTAGAATTCAAATGGATGAGATAATTCTCAAAGTACTGCTGTAAACGTTGAATATCTAAGTCCTTTTCTTGCCAGTTCAGTACTGTGTAGAAAGGCAGCATGTATGCTCTTTTCTTCATTTCGGGGCACAAAACACTGGAGTTATTGTCTACCTTTAACAAACAACACTGAATCATTTTCCCTTTTTCCTCTCTAACCTTTCTAGTGGCAACATACATTCTATGCTTCCTTTTTCCCTTTGTCCCTGCCCTTTCCCCTTCTCTTCTTTAGTTGATAACCTAGAGGAACTCGCAGTGTCGCATTGGAATATTATGAGCCAGCTGTGTACTCCTCCTGAGGCTGACAAATGTAAGGGTAAATGGTTGAGCTGGTGATATGGCGCTTTGCTTAACGGACAGAAGTTTTTGTCTTCACCAGCATAAGAAAAGATTTCTTTTAGGCCTTTAATTTTAGTCTATTGAGAATGTTGCATATGAATTTCGTTTTTGGAAGTAACTATTAATTTGTGGTGTGTAATGAAGTACCTTAGGTAATACACATTGTTTGTTGAAGACAAATGCTCACGTCTGTGCGCGTATGTGAACGCATTCCGCGACGCTGGGTGTTACCCTTTGTATTAAGTGGAGAATTTTAAAAAAAATATGGGGTCTGCGCATTAGACCTCCAGTAATCCACTTATTAAGTTGAGCCAGGCTTGGGCCTTATTTAGGCCAAGTTTTGCTCAACACTAATACTGCGCTGCATGAATATTCAGTTCTCAGAGAAGATTAAATTGTATAATATATGTTCCTACACGATATACAAGCCCTCAGTCCTTTACTATAGGAATTACTTAAGGCGTATCCTGGACACGGCCGCTGAATTCTTTAACAAGGCGATTCGGTAGTTAACTATCAATCTGGTCATTGGCAGTCCCTCTGACCAGACGTAAACATTCCAATTTGCTTTCGGCTGTCTGTGTGGATAGACACGTTCTCCACCGCTCTCTGTCCGACTGTTTACTGCTGTTTTCTTTCAAACCCAGTGAGATGTTTCTTTGTTATTACTTTATAAGTTATGATTATTGTTGTGATAATGTGTTTGTGATATACTGAATTATGCAAACCCATGAATTGCAACAGCCTGTGTCCCCTGCCCCTGGGCGCTGCCCCAGGATCTTAGAGAGTAGGAGATGCAGCAATTTCCACGCCTCGAAAGATCAATCTTCACGCCCTTTGCCCATCATGTCGGGGGCGTGAACGTAACAAATTATTTTGTGTACGGAGTGTTCCGTTTGGTCTATGACACAGTTGGGGAAGTTTGCCGGGAGGAGCAAAGATATTAGAAAGGGGAAGTTTGCCGGGAGGAGGAAATCCTTTAGAAAGACTAACTGAGGGGGTAAGATACCTCCCACCACACTGGGAGAGGCTTTGTCGTCTTCTGCCCCTTTTGATGAGTTGAAATGGGAAGATGGGGGTTGGGGGGCCTGTGGTTCCAGACCTGGTGATTGCCCTTTAGGGGCCTCCCCTTGCTTCGTAGGTATACTTTGGAATGAGGGGGGGACCCCCTATATTAATATCTGAATGTTTTACTTCCGCAGGTGAGATGTCAAACTTAGTAGAACTAATGCGGACTTCTTTGGGAATGGCTATCATTCCAGGCTTGCTGTTACACCTCAGTAGAGTTGCCAGCAGCACACCTGGTCTGGTCTCATCACCTGACAAATGTATCGCCTATCACTTGCTAGCTCATGTCCTGAGGTCTCCAGACAATCCTGCTTGTTCTGCATCTGTACCTGCACCTGCCCCTGCTCCCATCCCTGGACCTGCCCATGTACCAGCTCCTGGACGGGATGAGTCGTCTGCTGCCCTTTGGGGAGCCCTGACAACTCTACTGTGGAAGCTGTCTTCGTCATCATCATCATGACCTGTTGCCTCCACTCTGGAGAAGAGAATTGACTTAAGTCCAATCATTATTACAAGCTGCTACTTCCTCCTCTACCTGCCAGAAGCATAAGGTTGGTGCACGATCTAGCAGACTGGGAGCCACGCTGCTGCTAGCAGAAGCATGGCTCCCACCAGCGCTGCTACAGTCCTGCTACCAGTACCAGCCCTGCTAGCACACACCCTCGGAGAAGCCTCTACTGACAACCAGGTAAACATGGACCCGGTTTACCTCAGTCCTGGTCTGTTGCTGCAACACCTGACGAGCAAGAGAATCTCAACAGGAATCAGCAACACATAGAGGCTACTGCAATGGCAGCTATTCAGGCAGTCTCTGGCTAGACTTGTGATCCCTCACAGTGTCTAGACATGCTGCTACCTTCGGAGCCATAGTCCCAGGGGAAGACAGCTTTCAGGAGACTGTGCCAGTCTGGAGGTAGGGCTTTCCTACCAGGCACCAGACAGCTACCCTGGGGGCAAACCTAATTCTCAAGAGACGAGACGCTGTCCTCTCTAGAGTTACTAGATCCCTTTGCCCGAAGTTTGTACTGGTTTTTACGAACGGATCCCTGCTGGGTTCCACCTCTTTAAACAGAGGACAGGTAGATGCTACAATAGCCAAGCACAGGGAAAATCCCTTGCTGGCTCTCCCGCTTCTTCAGAAGTGGGAACCAAGACTGTCTCTAAGGACCAAGGTCTTGAAGGCCTCTGGAGCTTGAACCAAGGTTCGTTCTCCAGCTTCTGCTCCCAAGGGCGCTATGCTCGAGGGACAGGGACTATGTCTGAGTCTCGTTCGCGAGCTTCTAAATGTGCAACCACCTAAGGAGGACATACATCCACAGTCAATGAAGGGGAGAGTCTACTTGACATGGTAGTGGCATGGGGCAAGAGCAGGGGCGAAGTCATGGCTCAGACCTACCTGTCAAGACCAAGATTGTTTCATCTCTACAAGAGGAGGTCCCCTGTATGACCCTCTTCACTCGAGGTTTCAGCCTCAAAGAGAGCTGGGATGTGTTGTGAGGATGATGCAATTCCTTGCCAAGCTGCTGGCATTGGCATTGCTACAGCAAGGCAAGAACCTCTACATGTACCTCGGGAAAGCGCCTTACCAAGCCAATCATGCTCTCCAAGACCCACGCTCATCCTCCTCTCCTATTCCCTCTACTTCCTCAGGCTACGCTAGAAGTATAGAAGATGCTGAGCAAGATGCTGTAGAAGCCTGGTCGGACTGGTCCCCAGGATTCTACAGCCGGATCTTTCTCGTAGGGAAGACATTTGGGGGGATGAAGATCGATCATAGACCTTTCTCCCCTGAACCGATTCTTAGCCAGACTCTGTTCAAGATGGAAACAACATGAACAATGTTTGCCTCTATCAGTAGGGAGAATGACTTCATGCTGACAGTGGACTTGAAAGATGCATATTTCCAGATCCACAAATCCTCCCGCAAGTTCCTCCACATCGTCCTTGCAGAGACAGTACCAATTCAGAACACACTGTTTCAGACTCTCAACCACTCCCTAGTTGTTCACGAAAGTGTTCAGCATGTTCTCATCTTGGGCCCATTCGCACGGGATACGTCCTTTGAGGTATCTCGATGATTGGCTGGTCCTGGCAGGCTTCTGTTCGCATTTGATACAGGACAGGAATCGACTTCTCAAGTTTTTCAGGATCTGAGAGATCCTGAGAAGTCCGATTTCGAGCCCAAGCAGAGGACGTAGTATCTGGGCATGCTGATAGACAAGACTTCCCCTGGAACTCTGGTACCAGCATGTTCAGGGAGGCATTGTGGTGGTTCCTGTCTCGACAGGAACAGCCTGCTCAGCTCTGGCTGGTCGTGATAGATCATCTCTCGTCTGAAGAATCGGATGCATCAACCAAGGATGGAGCACACACCTGGAGGAGGAGTTGCGGATTGCAGGGGTGCGGGAACTTCACGACAAGCACCTTCACATCAATGTTCTGAAACTCAAGGCAGCCTTCCTTGTTCTCCAAGAGTTTCGGGAATGTGTGATAGGGCACACTGTGGCGTTCATGATCAACGAGACTGCAGTAGTGGCACACATCAACAAGCAATAGAGACTCGCCTCTCTCAAGCTTCATCAATTAACAGGGCAGGTGCACGAGTGGGCTACAGCACTCTCGATGGAGCTGTCTGCCAGATACATTCCAGGCAAGAGGAATGTAATGGCAGACAAGCTCAGCCATCAGAATCAGGTGGTAAGGACCGAGTGGTCTCTTTACCAAGATATGTCGGAAAGGTTGTTCAGCCTTCGGGGTCATCCAGTCATATACTTGCTCGCCACCCAGTTCAACAGAAAGCTAAAGACCTATTCCGGACCCATGGGCAGCTGCAGAGGACTTGTTCCAACATCCGTGGGACATCCTCGAAGTTTATGCTTTTCCCTCGTTCTACCTGATTCGAGCAGTGATCGGCAGGGCACTGATCACCCCGAATCTTGGATGATTTTGGTGGCACTCAAAGGGCCTCAGGCCGTTTGATATCCTGATCTTCTGGCTCTTCTCTATAAGACACTGAGAGAGATTCCCCCATGGCAGAACGTGCTGTGCCAGCCACAGGCCAAACTGTACCATGTCGTTCCTGTGTCTTCACAGCTGGAGGATATCCACCATCTCTTGCGAGCGAGACTATTTCTCTTCAAAGCAGACAGAGATGGCAGGATGCCTCAGATGGCCCTCTGCAGTATACCAAGGAAAGTGGGCTGTCTTCTGTGGTTGGTGTAAAGACTACTGAGCTGCACTGGCCCTAGTCTTGAAACTGAAGGGTATTTATATCTCGTCTTCTTTCAAGATACCATTACTCATAAGAGCTTCGAGAGGTCTTAGTCCCCCCCAGGGTAAGACCTCCTGAGTGGGACGTGAATCTCGTGTTGCGCAGCCTGACCAGGGCCCCATACGACCCCCTTCGAGAGTACTCAGACAGGGATCTTACCCTGAAGACAGTCCTTCTGTTGCCTTGGCATTGGTGAAGAGTTGGTGAACTACATGGTCTATCTTATGACCTAATAGTGGACGGGAATCGGTTAGAATCAGTTACGCTCGACTGTCCGAACTTCAGAGCGAGGAATCAGAATCCATCGGTCCCTGAAGCCAGATTCGATTCCTTCACCATCCCCTCCCTGAGTGACTTTGTTGATGATGATGGCTTCAATAGACAATCAGGAAGGTTTACTCTACTGCTGACAAAACAGTACACTTTGCTGAAGAGTTCATGAGGTTGGGTATTGCCCCGTTCCTTCACTTTCCGTTGAACCTGTCGGTTCATCAGGTTTTGAAGGCAAGGATCTGAATACACCAGGTCACCTCCTCTCATCACCTTTGGGATATTACCCACAGGTCCTTGGACACTTTTCCTAGGGACCAGTGGTGGCTGCTCAACAGGTTGTGTAACTTA
Source organism: Macrobrachium nipponense (assembly GCF_015104395.2). NCBI lineage: Eukaryota > Metazoa > Arthropoda > Malacostraca > Decapoda > Palaemonidae > Macrobrachium > Macrobrachium nipponense. Next base: position 37,891,102 of record NC_061096.1, read on the forward strand.
CCCAGCTCCTTAATTGGACAGTATTGTATTTTGCCTTGTCGTACAGTATGATTGAACATGACTGTGGAGTGACTCATGACTGGAGTGACTGGCTCCCCTTTCATCTCTATTCTACTCTTTCCCTTTCGGGTAGAGAGTAATGCAGACCGTTACATGCTGGACCGAGCGATCAATGCAGGTAATACACTCCTTGGAGTAACCTATCTATTTTCTTTGATTAGTTAATAGAAGTAATATCTGCCCCTTCCCTTCATAAGGCAGGGAAGAGGGACCTGGACATCAGACAAACTCATAACTTGTATTTGCCTTAATATCTCTTGACATAATGGTTCTTAGCTATCTCTAAAGGGGGACATATTCTCTCCCCTTATGAGTAAACCCAGAAGACTGACTGATTTTGCAGTTTTTTAACTCCGATCAAAGTCAGTGACTGGATTACCTTCCTCGCTCTTACGACCAGGAAGGAAATCTCAGGTAGGCTGAACCCCAGTTGGTTCACTGGAGATCACTCAGATTCCACCTACCAATCAGTGAGTCTTCCTATAGTAAAGGACCAAGGGTTTTGTATATCGCACAGGAACAAATCACAGTTTTTGAAAGTAAATTGTGTTTTTCCTAGCTATACAAACCTAAGGTCCTTTACACGAACTGCCCACCTCGTGCCACCCCTCAATCTGCTATCTGGGCCAAAAGCAAATTGGAATGTTTACGTCCGGTTGGAGGGACTACCAACGACTGGACCGGTAGTTAACTACCGAACTGCCTTGTTAAAGAATCACCGGTTGTGTCCAGGCTACGCCTTAAGTAATTCCTATAGTAAAGGACCTCAGGTTTGTATAGCTAGGAAAAACACAATTTACTTTTAAAAATTGTGATTTTATTTTCAAATACCTTAGATAGGTACTTAAGCTCTGGAAATTTTGTTGAAATTAAGCCTACTACTTCTGTGAGGACTAGAACATTGCGTCACAATATTTACTTTCTAATATTTCAGCATTTTTTTTCCTATTTGTCACTGGTCAGCCACTCCTTGCATCAGTCACAGGAGCAGTGTTTATTTTCTTGTGTAAGTGGTTAACTGTGCTTGCAAAATGTTGCACAGTTGTTCCTCTAGGTTTTGTACCCTCCCTCCCAATCGATTCCTCTCAGACTATAGGTCATTAGAGCCCATATAATCGATTTTAGAGATACTGATTGTATCTTGAGTTTCTGAAGTGAAGAAATTGCACCTTGATGCTTGAGCATTTTGACTGGTAATGCACTCTGTTTTGGAAGTATTTGATTTCATGTTGTATGTTTGGAATGGTCTACAATTGTTAAAATCGATTCCCTTGGGTGGTTATTGATTTTGACGTTACGGTATCTGTTGCTCTTCTTTTCAAGTTGGTGTATTTTGTTTTTTGTCTGAGAGTGAATTCACAGGCAAAAGCACAGGCATCCTGGTACTGAAGTACACAGAGTCGTTACTGCAAGCCACACTAATCAGAGTTGTTTTTACTTTTCTTCCCTTGGTGGTACATATAGATGTTGAGGCTGTCTAGGCCTACTCCTACTCAGCAGAGGTCGTCTTGAAGAAGCCCTCGGTTATTCGCGGAGACATAAGATGTAGGTGGACCGGCCGGGAGCCAGCACTTAAGAGTTTGTATTTAAGGCAACTGAAGGACCTCCTCAGGGGAGACTTTGATAACAAAAAACAAAACAAAACTGAGAAAGCTTTTGGGGCACATGTCTCATTCAGGTATGGTTGTGTCATTTCTCAAAACAAAAGTCGCAACAAAAATATCATTCTCAAGATTGTTTTTTGTCAGTGCCCTCTTCAAGAAAAGCAGTTAGCCTCCTGTGCAGCAGTCTCATGGCTTTACAAAGAGATGATCATGAATCAATTTTAATGATAAAGAATCATTAAAACAAATTGGGGGACCTAAGGGCGAGAAGATTAAATTCAGGGATTTGTTTTGAAAATCACTGTTGGAGGCTGACAGATTTCATGAGTCATTCTTTTGAGAAAAAGGGCAGCGCACGCTTAGGATAGGGCGAGGAGCGCGGGTACGCAGTAGGGCAGATCTTTATGCCAGTGCTTATGTTGGTACATAGATAATCTGCCTTTTCAAGTCTCATGTGTCAGTGTTTATATGTTACCATGTATTATTTTTTCATCTGGTAAAGCTCAACCAATGTAAGTTGAACATTGTAGTGTCTATGGATTCATAAGCTCTGGCGGAAGGTCATGTCGCAGGCGCGCGGTTAGTTGCGGCGCATCAGGCGAGCGAGTAGGGCGTATTGGATATAATATTTGTTCCATGTATGATCTCTTTTTTCCCCTTTTTTTCCTCCCTTTCATGACAATTTAGGCATGCTACTTGAAGGCCATAGAAACTCGGCCAGACTTCGCTGTTGCATGGAGCAACCTCGGGTGTGTGTTTAATGCCCAAGGTGAAATTTGGTTGGCCATCCATCATTTTGAGAAAGCTGTCGCCCTCGATCCAAACTTCTTAGATGCATACATCAACCTGGGCAATGTTCTGAAGGAAGCGCGCATTTTTGATAGGTGAGCTGCTTTATATATAATTTTTTTTTTTCTTATTGGGGAGGATTAAATGATTCAGTTTACTATCATAATGAAGTATTTCAAGTATTTTCTTGATGTAATGATGCATCTTAAGATCTACAATATGTAATATGTTTGAAGTACACATTTCCAAATTTAATTTTTCATTCAAGATCTGCAGGGTATAATTTTCGGTCATTTAGTCCTTCCAGACTATTAATATTGTGTAAATTTTATTTTATGGCACTTTATCAGCCCTTATCCTGAATGTCCCACATTATCTTACCAGATATCAGCTTTTCCTTCAGATGCTTTTGAATGTAATAGCGTATGTGCATTCTGACACGGTTAGGCAATAGGAGAAACCTCATAAGAACTAAATCCTTGAAACAGTGGGTAATAGTGATTCAGATTTATTTTGGCTTGAAATATTTGTAGCAAATGAAAGTGTGTTGTGTGCGTGCTAGTGGAGAAGTACTTCAATTGCCAGTAATGAAGACCGTTATTGAAAATAAGAAAAGAATTGGTTGCTGAAAGGGTTTGCAAGAGGTACAGAAATTTTCATGGTTCAACAGATATTCACCACTGTCCCATAGCAGTAGTCTTCTACCCTTCCTCCACCAACTTGAGACTTAATTATCATACAAATTGTATAACCGTCATAATTGCATTAAGATGTTTGCTACATATGTTGATAATTTTAAATATAAGTACAGTGGTACTTCATTTGTCAAATGTTTCTTGTGTCAAACATTCCTTTTTTTTTTGAACGAAATTTTCAAGAAAATTTTGTATAATTTGTCAAACTGTAGTGATCGATTATCTTGTTTATACTTGTATTTGACAGCCTACTGCATCCTACAAGAAAAACTGTACTAACATGTTTTTGTTTCCATTTACAATATATAGTTTAATGATAACCATATAACCATCTCTGACAAAATAAAAAAAAGAAGCATTTCAATATAAAATTTAGCATAAAAGATGTACAAAATTATATGTCACCACAGTCACGTCATGAGCAGCTGACTGAGACTGAACAAGGGAGCGTTGATATGTTGAGAGAAGAAGAGAGTTAAAATGTTACTGTATGTATATAAAAGCAATAACAGTTCACATAAAGTAAGGGAATGTCACAATAAATTTAATAAATATAAAAACAATCAAATGCAATAAACAATAAAAAGTCTTAATTGAGCCAGTGTTCGATGCACCAAGTGAGACGGTATAGTTGAATCATTTTCAACAAAATAGTAAATGAAAGAACAAAAATTGAGCCAGTGTTTGATGCACCGAGTGGGACGGTATAGTTTAACCATGTTCAACAAAATAGTAAATGAAAGCGCAAACCTTTTCACAATACAAGTTATCATAAATAATAATAAAATCATTTGCCATTGCAGTGATGCACAGCTAACTTGAGGTAGAAGGAAGGAGCGTTTATATTTTTTAGGAGAAGAAAGTTAAAATATTACTGTATGTATGTAAAAGCAATAACAATTTACATAAAATTAGGGAATTTCACAAATTTAGTTTAGCCAGTGTTCAATGCACCGAGTGAGACGGTATAGTTTAACCATATTTAAGAAAATTGTAAATGAAAGAACAAAGCTTTTCACAGTAAAATTTAGCATAAATGGTTAGCAAAATCATTCGTAATTGCAGTGATGCAGAGCTAACTTGAGAAAGAGGGAGGGATCATTTATATTTTTGAGGAATAATGAATGAATGATTTTAAGTTATGCGTCGTGATATTTTTGAGGAGAGAAGAGACAGTAAAATCTTTATTATAACATGTATGTAAAAGCAGCACCAATTCAGATAGAAAAATAAGATGTTATTTCACAGTACATTTAACATAATGATAAAATATGAAAACAATCAAATGCAGTACAGTAATAAAAAAAAAAATAAAGGAAAAAAAAGTATTACTGGAGCCAGTGTTTGGTACACTGAGTGAGACAATAGAGAGGAGAGGAGAGGAGAGGGAAAGACAAGGGTCTGCTTCCTACTGACTTATCAGCTGGGCTGGGATGGTTATTCGCTTGTTTCTTTCACTTACACTCTGTTTGCAAATCACTTCTTTTGGTAACGGTAAAATACTGTATTGTGGCATAATTAATCTATTTCATGTACATACTTACAATCCAAGAGTAAACACGTCAACAATCATACATGTTGATTACTCTCTCTCACTATCGATTCCTGTGATTGTCCATGTAAATTGCGAATAAAATTTATTTTGTTCCATCCTCTAGCTGCCTGTGCGCCATTTTCACCATGAAAAAAAACTGCCTGTGCGCCATTTTCACCATGAAAAAAAAAAGAAGAAGAAAATTTTACCTCGTATAACATACTGTTTTATTACTTTACACACTTAATTTAACTTTTGAACTCGTTAACAATATAAAAAAATGTGAGAAGGGGAGACTCTGGGTTGGCTAGAACAAATTACTTTGATTCCCTTTTATTTCTGATGGGTGTTTTTGAATAAATCATGTTTCGAACAGCCTTCTGGAATGGTTAAGTTCGAAGTCTGAGGTACCATTGTACCTGGTGATTGGATTAATAAGGAAGAAAACGCAATGGGGTTGAAGGACGATTGAAATATTTATAAAACTACAAGTCGTTGAATCCAAGTAGAGGAAAGAGAACCACTAAGAAAACTAGGACAAACAGAGCTGTCTAAAATTGTACTGATAAAGCAAGAACAATGAAAGACCTAACTCCTAATACAAAGACTTGAAAATACTGGCAGTCCCCGGGTTACAACGGGTTCAGCTTACGGCGTTGCAAGGTTAAGGCACTTTTCAATTATATTTATCAGAAATTATTTCCAGGGTTACGACGCATGTTCCAGGGTTATAACGCCTACAACGCTGATCTAGCAGATTAAATATTAAACCAAAAATTCAAGATAATCAATATTTAGAGGTTTTTTGGATGAAAAATGCAATAAGAATGCAGTTTACATAGTTTTCAATGCACCCAAAGCATTAAAAGTAAGGTTTTCTTGGGATTTTTGACGATGTTCCGGCGTATGGTGATTTTCAGCTTTCGATGCGTCTCAAGAACGGAATACCTGTCGTAACCCGGGCACTGCCTGTATTTCCATGTGTGTCCACTGAGAGCATTCTACACATACCATAACCTTGGGACAATTTTGATTTATGCATCAAGTAGTATATACTTCATTTTATGTGTATATTGCTGAATTTTTGTTTGGCCTGATAGCAAAATTTCTATTTCTTTATCTTTCATATAAAATCTTGGTGGGCAAAGGTTTCACTTTATTTTGAACAATAGGTGACATTTGGATCATGGGAAAGAAAATTATTTGCTTAAAGGGAATTGTTACTACTGTACTACTATAATATATATATATATATATATATTAATATATATAATATATATAATATATATATATATATATATATAAATTCATTTAGTAATTTCTGCAGTATAGGTTGGGTTCGGTAAATTGAAGAAAATTGCTTTGTTAAATGTTCATTATAATTCCATGAACCAATATCTGGTAGGTTAGGTGCTTGGCAAGAGTATAGAATGCTTGTTATTATGAGGGGATATAGTGGTTAGGATTCAGTTATACAGTATATCTAGTTATTATAAGTACATGTTACTGTATATTTAGCTTGTAGCACTAACTCAACATGACTGGTGGTCATTGGCATTGAGATATCCTTGGTTTGCAAGTGGATGTATTTTGTCCATGACTTTTCGGTATCTTCTTAAGTTAGTTGGCTTAGCAATGAAATTTGGTCTTTTTAGCAAAGCACCAGCAGTAGCTCGGTAGATGATTTAAAGGCCAGCATTATTTTATGTTAAAGGAAAACACCAAGTGGATTCCCTTAATTTCTTTCTCTCCTATTGAAGGAAATATATATGGGAATGGGTGGTTAACATTGAATTTGATACTTCCTGACTTAAGGTCCTGCTGTTTTCTAATTTCACTTTCCCTGTCTATATTTTGAAGTCATTTAGAGGATATTGCAGGTAGGGTTGCATCAATTAATTGTAGAGATAAAATACAGGATAATTCATGACCAGTATACAGTCCAAATTGGTTGGAGCTGCTCATACTAGCTCATTAACAGAGGAACCTGTTTAAGATGATTTTAAAGCAGATTTGTGCTATTGAATTATTGTCAGTTGCTCTTCTAGCCTTTGAATGATTATAATAGCAATAATCTTGCAGTAACCAGCTGTGTACGCTGTCACACTCTTGATTGTAACTACTGCAGATTCAAAGCTTGGACCTGATGTATCAAAATGCATCGTCAAACAAAAGTGGCATCATTAAGTGATGGGCTTAATGAAAAAAAAAATTATTAGTCCTCTATGAAATGCTTTTAAGAAGTTAAATTTTTATCAGTTCCAAGTATTTTTAAGATTAGAAGTTCCTGCATTCTTAATGTTGTGAACAGTTTTTGGTGGTATATACTTTGATTACAAAGTTCTTTGTGAAAGATTGCTCAGCAATTCATTATAATACACTTGATTAGAGAAAGTGATAAGAGTTTGGTTTTATTGAAGACCTACAGGGAGCATACTGATAAGGTATTCAGTGGCCATTTGTTTATTTGCCTATATACTTTTAAGTTAACTTGAATTTGTTATACTATATATGTAAGTTGTGGAGTTATGTACAATATTTTGTTGTTTTCTACATAATTTTTTGGTATGCAATTATTTATTAATGCTTATATAGAAATCATGCTTCATTACTAGCAAGTCTTCCATTTTCTATTACATAATTGGTTAAACTTATCTAAATCTCATTAGTTGTATGGATAACTAACTAGCCTAAGGTTTCAGGTAGTGATTTCAAGAATTTCTCTTATGTATTATGACAATCAGTAGTGACCCTGTGGCTGATGTGACTTTGAAATAAGTTGACCAAAGGATCTTTTTGTTATACATTAAAACTCAAAAAAAATTATCTTAGTTAAAAGTAAGTTGTTTTCAACTGTCCGGTCCAAGAACAATTCTTTTAAATAATTTGGTTTTCTTTGCAAATTTTTAAATAATTGGGTTTTCTTTGCAAATCTTACTAGGTCTTCATAGTTATTAATATGGATCTTTTGTTCTGCTGTTGGAATACTTTTCTTCGGTGGGGTAGCAGCATCCTGGGTGGTTTTTAGCTTTTGAGGACAATGCTCAGCTTAGTATTTTACTTTACAAGCAATGATGAGTATGGTTTTACTTTTCTTGCCTAGCCCTATTCTGTGAAATTCATCTAGTTAGAAAGCAGGATGATAATAGCATCTTGATGCCAGGGGGTGCCACATCGTTATTGCTCAAGTATCTCATTCCATTTACTCTACAACTATTTTATAGCCTTCCCTGTAGTTATATGTATGTTAATACCAGTAAGTTGAAGGTAGGCTGAAACAGTAGTTCAATTTTCGCATCATTAACAGGCAACTTGGATGTTGTTTTCCTTTGTTGTTAGAAATTGATGCTAGATCAATATGCCAAGACATTTTGTTAGCTGTAAAGGCTAGAAAAAATGTAGTGGGAACAGATTACCTCACTCACTATTGAAACTTCATTATTTAAGCAATGCTACAACTGTCATCGCAGGGAAAGCACTGTTTTAGTTACACAAAATAAGTTCTTTCATCCAGACATACATTGCCTCATTCCCATGGGTGAGAAGTGCTCAGTCACACCCACTTGTAAAGGTCAAGATTGAGATACCTGCTTATGATGCTTCTTGCATTCAGTAAGGAGGCCTCTTAATCTATTATTAATGCGTTTGTTTTGTATGCATGAAAAATTGTTTTGTGTTATTTAAACAGTTTCATCACAACCTGCTTAGAAAGTCAATTGGGTGAGAGGTTAGAGATTTTTAACATTCTTGGCATAGCTATAGTGAGGTCATAGCTGGCATAGTGATAGTGATATAATAGCAGTATTATGGGGCATTGAAGGTCATGTCTCAAGCGAGTGCCCAGGTTTCTATTCATGAATGTAGGGGCGTGAAAGATATTGGTAGGACTCTGTCAAGCAGTGCGTGAGATTGTGACCCTGGAAATCCACAGCTCATTAGGAGTTCCAGTGAAGTGAACAACCATTCAAGTTGTGATGTGCAGGGTAAAGATTCACAAATGATTCTCATGTCACCTGCAAGAAGGAGCAAATTTTTATAATTTTATCAGTCCCCAAAAAAATAAATATTAGTGAAGAAGGAATAGCAACACAATATATCATACCTTAGATGATTGCCACCTCATTTTCTAGAGACCCTACTCAATCGCAAGAAAAAATCAACACTACAACAAATGAAGTACTACTATGACCAACCCTCAAACACAGAACAGAAATGGGAAATAGACGTACACAAATTATCTGGCCAAGAAAGTCATAACCCTGCACTGCAATGGAAATAATACCAAAATATGATATTAGACGAAAATAAAGAAATAATCCTTAACTAAATAGAAAATTATATAAACTTGCAGCATGCCACCAAGAAACTCATCATCTCATTGGGGGCTAAGCTTATACTTGACTTTTCTTTGTCCCCCTTGTTGCACCTCTCTACTGTTTACACCATATGTGTATGACCTTGGGAGTCAGGGCCATTTTTCTCCTTGCCTTTCCTAACAAATGAAATGTGATGAACCCACTGGAGAAAAATGCAAGATCAACTTGACAATGCCTGTTGAGAATACTACTAAGATTTTGGTAAGGTATTGACTTGAAACCAGTGCATATGTCCCATATCAGAGAGTGATAAGTTTTTCTTGATAAAGACAGTGATGACAAAAAAAAAAAATATTAAAATGCAGTTCAACGAAAGATAGTACATGACGGATTTCTTCCCTTATTTTTGAGTTAAAAGATTCATTAATATTAATTGAAAATACCTTTGTTCCGACTAAGTACAAAACCGTCGGTTGTCTACAAAAGGATATCCGCGGGAACGCGCCGCCGCTACCGCATACAAAGAGTTCAAACTTGAATCGCTGTACCTGGTCTGGGGTAAACTGTGCGGGGTGATCCCGGCCAGCTTGGGTAGGTCATTGTGATACCATTCTTTTCGCGGTAGCCGTCGTGTCAACACCTACTCCTTCCGCCTTGACCCGACTTGAGATAAACACGCATGACCGCCGACTGTAGTCTTTTCTTATCGTGATAACATCTTTGACATCCTGTGCTTGAGGTGCTTCCCCACGTGCCCTATTCCTATCCGTTTTATTTATCCTTTAGTATTACCTAGCATCCTAACTTCCCTGTAAGTATGGAATGGCGGGATCTATGGTGGGTTTTTTGTTTTTTCGGGGAGGATTTGTGTGTGTGTTTCCGATGGCATGCGTTGCGGTACATCTTTGCCTTCGCCAACCTCGGATCCTCATCTTTGGTGTATTGCTTGTAGGGGTTTTGAATGTTCCCCTGATGCATCGTGTTCAACCTGGTGCGCAGTGGAATAATGATCAGTGGAGGCTCTATTATGAGGCGCATGAGAGTGTTTTCAGTGACGCTAATGTTGATACCGATAAGCCTAGCTAGGCCGACTACTGTGGGGCCTAAGGCTGTGTGTGAGGGGGATAGTGCCCAATTGGAGAACACTAGGCCTAGTAATCCTTCCTCCTTATTAACGGGGGACCTAGTTAGTGAGCCTAGTGTCCTTCCCAAGAAACCTAGCTAAAGAAAACCTTCGTCGTCGGGGGCTAGGAAAGCAGGTAAGAGGAAAGAGGCTATACCTTAGGGGCTGGGATCCATGTTTCCTGCCTCGAAGCGTAACAAGAAGGGGTCTTCAACCGAGAGCTTGTTCCCGCCTAGCCTAAAGGCCGAAACTATCTAGGTATGACCATAGCAGTGCCGAGACACAGCCGGGTACCAAGGTAACCCCCTGTTCCTCTCGGGCACAATCAGTCCAGCCCCAGGAGGGATCCGGGGGTGACGGACCTGATGCCTCACCCTCCCATCCTGAGGACAGTGCTAAGGAGCCCGGAACGGGACCCAACTCGCAGGAGCCGGAGGCCCCCTCCCCTCCAGAAGTTGCGGCAACCCGACGCAAGAAGCCAGCCAGCCACAACGCTCGGAGGAGGAGCATCAATGGAGACCTTTCGATGCCGCAAGGCCTAGGTCGCGCTGGAGAGGACCAGTGCCAGCGTTGATGCCCGAAAAAGCTAGGCCTAGGCATGAGCCTAGTACCTCCGCCCACCACCCCCACCTCCATCAGTTAGCCTAGGTACAGTGGGGGCCCAGGTCCTCACTCCCGCCACTGGACATTGCGAACCTGGTCAAACAGGCGGTGGAGGACTACTTAAGCTCCAAAAAGGAGGTTTCCCAGCAAGTGGAGAAGAAGAACACCAGTCTAGAGGAGTCTGCCCGTAGGATGGAAGAAGCCAGGAAGAAGTTCCTTTTGGAGAAGAAGTCAGAGGAACTGTTTCCAGATTGGTGACAGTTCTGACTCTGATTCCGAGCCCGATTCATGCTCCGAGGGGGAGCCCGATTCTGACCCCGATTCGGACGGCAGTCAGACTAGCTCCCACCTGCGGAGCCCCGAGCCCATTATCATTCAACCAGATTCTGTCGTTGATTAGGAGCGCCAATTGGCCTAACAAAAACTGAGGAACTGAACCAGGAGTTTCAGTCAGAGGTGCATAAGGTGCTCAACCTGAAGAATTCACAGCCCCCCTCGGTCAGCCTCCCCTGGAGCAAACCAGGTTAGCTAGCCATGGCTAGAGCGTCCCGAGAAGCCACGACTTCACCAACTAGGGTATCTGAGAAACAGAGGTGGCTTCCTATCCCTGCTCAGGGGGCCAGCAGGTATTATAGGCCAACAGGTGACAAAACTAAGGGAGTCTGCATATTCCAGGGACCTTGCAGATCTCTTAGATGTCAGTCTGGACGCCCTTCAGAAAAAGCACCTCTTGCTCTCTCCCTCAGAAACCGAAGGACTCATTCGCGCTCTAGCTCTGGCCCTCGCTACGAATTCGTGGATGGAACGTCTACTGGCAGCACTTCCGCAGTTCTTACCCGAGCTCCAGCCTCAGCAGCAGCAGAAACTTGTCTTCGTTCATGCAGGTGTGGGGATCAAGACACTCTCGCACCAAGCAGACAACTTAGCGTCCTGTGGGCTAATATGGAGGTGAAAAGGATAGAGAATGCCTTCAAGGAGGTGCCAAATCGCCAGTGGTGAGAGACTCCTCCCGGACTTACGGAAAAACCCGCTGTTCCAGAAAGAACTTATTCCTGCGGAAGAAGTTCGCAAGGCAGCGGAGAAGAAGGAGCGATCTCTCCAATCTAGGGCTCTCTCCAATTCCGCAACCCCGGGCCATAGACCACGGCCAGCACCACAGATTAGCCAACAGGTAAGAGAAGCGCAGAGACCGGCTTTTCCCGTGCGTAGGCGAGAGGAGAAGAAACCTTACTCTGTGTCGAAGGACAAGTTCCTATAGGGAGAAGACTCGTCCCTTTCCATCAAAGGAGCGGAAGCAGAAGGGCAACAGAAGAGAGGGAGGTCCCCGCAAGAAATTCTAGGCGCCAGATCCTGCCCGTCAGCGAAGGTAGGGGGGTGCTTGGCTGCCAATTGGCAAGTGTGGCAGCAAGCAGGAGGCGGAAGATTGGACCCTGCAGGTTATCAAGTCAGGCTTTAAACCGTCTTTCCCTTCCAGTCTACACCCACTCTATCCCCTACCCCCATCCAAGTCCCTTCCTATCGACCGGACTCGGACCGCGGACGGGCCCTGGAGGAGGAAATATCCAAGCTACTTCAGAAAGGGGCGTTGGAAGAGGTTTCAGGATCCAGGTCCAGGGTTCTACTCCAGACTCTTCCTGGTAGAAAAGGCAACAGGGGGTTGGAGGCCGGTCATAGACCTTTCACCCCTCAACAAGTTCCTTTCTCTGACAAAGTTTCGGATGGAAACAAACGGCAGACTCCGTTCGAGCTTGTGTCAGGGAGGGAGACTTCATGGCCTCAATAGATCTTCAAGATGCCTACTTCCAAGTCCCTGTTCACCCCTCCTCCAGAAAATTCCTCAGGATTGTCAGCAAGGGAAAGACTCTGCAGTTCACCTGCCTGTGCTTCGGCCTCGCCACAGCCCCACAGGTGTTCACCAGGGTCTTCAAGATAGTGTCAGTTTGGGCACAACGCAAGAGGCATCCGTCTCCTCCGCTACCTGGACGATTGGCTCATCTTAGCCGAGACGGCTGCCGCAGTGTGCGGAGCACCTTCAGCTAGTTTTGTCATTCGTTCAGGAACTGGGAGTGGTGGTGAATGTCGACAAGTCGGATTTCACTCCCAGGCAAAGGATGGTGTACCTCGGAATGACACTAGATTCATCCCTCATGAAGGCCTTCCCCTCGGAGAACAGTCTCCGGCCTAGTATCTCAAGTGCGGAGAGCTTTGGGGCCCAGCCCTCCCACGCAAAACTCTGCCAGTCCATCTTAGGACACATGGCCTCAATAGAGAGACTAGTGCCCTCACAGCAGAAGGCGTATGAGGCCGCTTCAGTGGCTGTTCAAGAAACAATGGTCTCCTCAGGAAGGGGACCCCAACAGCAAAATTCTTCTCTCCCAAGAAGTAAGGAAGTCCCTGGAGTGGTGGATGGTGCCTTCCCACCTCCAAGGGGGGGGACACTCTCTCATCAGTCCGAGAAACCCCAGAGATTCTTCTCTTCACGGATGCATCAAAAGAAGGGTGGGGGCGCACCTGACGGAGGAAGAAGTGAGCGGCCTGTGGTCGGAAGAAGAGAAAGCAGCTCACATCAATGTCTTGGAATTGAAGGCAGTCTTCCTCTCCCTTCAGCACTTCCTGTCTCAACTCCAAGGGAAAAACGGTGGGCCTAATGTCAGACAACTCCACGGTGGTGGCAATATCTAAACAAACAGGGGGCACAGTCTCACTGGATCTGGTTCGCCTGGACAGTACAAATCCAAGGAGTTAGCAAGAGGAAATGGACATCACCCTCAAGGCAAGATATATTCCAGGCAAGAAAAATGTTTTGGGCGGACCATCTGAGCAGGAGGGGACAGATAATCAACACAGAGTGGTCCCTCCATCAAGAAGTAGCAGATGGCCTGATAAAGAGGTGGGGCTCTCCGTCGATAGACCTCTTTGCCACCGCATGGAACAGAAAACTGCCAGTGTTCTTCTCCCCACTCCCAGACCCGCAGGCAGCGGGGGAGGATGCCCTCCTGCAAGATTGGAAGAACCTGGACGCTTACGCCTTTCCGCCTTTCCCCCTCCTCCAGAAGATCCTTCAGAAGATTCGCTACTCGCAGAACCTGCGAGTAACCTTAGTAGCTCCTTGGTGGCCGGAAGCCCCCTGGTTCCCAGAAGTGCTGGATCTTCAGTTAGAGGACCCGGTAAGCCTACCAGACAGAATAGATCTCCTCGCCCAAAACCCAACAACGGATGCCTACACCCAAATCCGTCGGCCCTCCGCTTACACGGGTTCAGACTGTCATCAAAATCCTCCGCGATAGAGGTTTTTTCCAGGCAGTTAGCTTGAGGCCATGGCCAATCCTGTGAAACCTTCCTCAGGCAGATTGTACCATAGGGGGGGGAAAGTGGCGACGGTTTTTTCAAGATTGGTGTCAAGATAAAAGCATTGCCCCACCCCGACGAGGCCACCATCCCTCAACTAGCGAGTTTTTTTTTTTTCCACCACCTCAGGAAGGATAAACGACTATCCATATCGGCAGTGGAGGGGTTTATAGAGCGGCTTTAAATCAAGTATTCGCGTTGAAAAGGCATGACCTCGCTGCATCTCCAGGAAAATTTTGTTGCTCTTCAAGCACTTTAGGAGACCTGTCCCCCGAGAGAGCTACGGACTCCCCACTGGGATGTAGCCTTAGTCCTGGAATCCTTGAGAGGTCCTCCCTATGAGCCCTTACATTCAGCTTCCTTGAAGAACCTCACCTTGAAGACCCTTTTCCTCTTAGCCCCTGGCATCTTCGAAGAGGGTCAGCGAACTACACGCGCTGTCCTACGAAGTGTCACACACCGGCGTTGGAGGGAGATGGGGTTCTCGTTTGTCCCTGGCTTTGTAGCCAAGACTCAAGACCCATACAAGCCAGAGGAGATGTTTTCCTCTTTTACCATTCCTTCCTTGGGGGATTTTACCGGCTTTGACAAAGAGGAACTGATTCTATGCCCGGTCAGAGCCATGAAGGCCTACCTCAAGAGGACGAGACCAGTTCAAGACCCCCCCCCCCCCCCCCCCCGGGGGCTATCAAACGGCTGTTCGTGGCCACGGGCAAGCATCCGAAAAGAGGTGGCTAAGAATACCATCTCCTTCTGGATCAGACAGGTTATAAGAAGGGCCTACGAAAACAAGGAAGTACCAATGCCAAAGGTGAGGGCTCACGAAGTAGGGGCATAGGCTCCTCTATGCTCTTCAGGAAGAACCTCTCAGTGGGTCAGGTATTGGAGAGCAGGCACCTGGAAGAGTCAAACCACCTTCACCTCCTTCTACCTACGAGAAGTTACGTTCAAATCTCTAGAAGTGTTCTCTCTGGGCCCCATTGTCGCAGCCCAAGAGATCCTCTAGGCGTTGGTCACCTGCACTGCGTACCTCAATTTGGAAATACACACACACACACTCCCAGCAATTCCCGCCTAAGGTCTGGCCGAAATGTAAGGGGTATGAGTGAGTTTTCCTGGTAATATCCTACGTAATGACTGTACTGTCCATGACACGACTTGGCCACTACTGACTTTACCTTGGAGGAAGAAGAATGATGGCTAAGAATCCTTCAGGAACAGCTCTCCCTGAGTGAGTATTAGTACCATAGGTTAGGACAACAGCCGGAGCCCCTTGGGTTCTCCCCTATTGAATCCTTACCGTGTAAAGTGTCATGAGGAGTAGGGGGTCTGGGTTAACATCAGGTCATGTGAAGTTATTGGCGGCTCTTCAAAGGGGTACATTCAGGTCACTCACCTTCCCATCCTCAGTTCGAGTCTCCTTTTGTTAGACAACCGACGGTTTGTACTTAGTCGGGAACAAAAGTAATTTTTGTCGAAAAATTATTTTTTTTTCCTATATACAAACCTAGGTTGTCTAAAACAGATTAATGGCCCTCCTCATCCACCCCTCATTGAGTTATGGCCCCCATTTTGAAGAGTGTGTCTGTTTAGACTAAGTATTCTAACGGCTCAAAGAATGGTATCACAATGGACCTACCCAAGCTGGCCCGGGCTCACCCCGCACAGTACCCCAGACCCAGGTACAGCGATTCAAGTTTGAACTCTTTGTATGCGGTAGCGGCGGCGCGTTCCCGCGGATATCCTTTTGTTAGACAACCTAGGTTTGTATATAGGAAAAAATAATTTTCGACAAATTACTTTTTTTGAGTTAAAAGATTCATTATTATTAATTGACAATATTTGCTCAGCCATCTGTTAAGCATCCATTCATGCCCCCGCCCCCCCACCCGCTCTCTCTCTCTCCTCTCTCTCTCCTCTCTCTCTCTCTCTCTCTCTCTCTCTCCTTCCTTCAAACCACATCTGCTTCTCGGTTAATCACTTTTACTAATCATTTTCATCAAAATCTGTTTCAACAATAGAAAAAAATAAATGCTCAAATGCCTAAAGTTAGTCGAAACAAGTTACCCAAGACAAAAAAAAATCTTACTTCATGTTCAGCAATGATGGATTTCAAGTTGTCAACTGCTGCCAAAATGGAAGTTGCTCCTTCCTTCGTCTTTAACGTAAGGGCAAGCTTTTTAGTGTCGAGAAAATAGGTCTTCCTCTTCGACTTATAGGCAGATGCATACATGATGCGGATGATCAGAATACACTTCGTAGATCTGTATGGGATTACCGATCATTCCTACACGCTACGCTATGATGTCATAAATGCGTGAGATGGAGCCTTCTGTTTTAGCTAATGGGTGATCTGCGACAATGACGATACCGATCATTCAGAACACACTTCGCAGATCTGAATAATACCTATGATGATGGTGATGTTGATACCGATCATTCAGAATACACTTAGCAGATCTGAATAATACGTATGACAATGGTGATGATACCGGAAAAAAAAAAAAATGAAGAGACAATAGATTTGATACATTTTGCGGAGCATGGCTCGCAGACTTTAAACAGCTTCGCAGATACAGAAAATCTACTTTTGAGAACTAGCGACCACATAAAAGGGGAATCACACAATTCGAACGCGCGTAATTCGGGACCAGACTGTGTAATTCATACCAAATTTGTTGTAGAAAGTAAAACTGAAAGGCAGTGATGGTGTAAATGTCAAGAGGGGTTCGTGTAGGATTTGCATTATGAGAGAAACGAAAGTTTATCAGGATATAGCGTGCGCGGTATAGAATGATGCCCTCTTAGGAGAAGGAAAACATTTTTTCCACACTGGCTTAAACTTTGCTTCATTTGGTTGATCCCAAGGCCTTCATCCTTTCCTGACATTAGTATGATAAATGGCCCAGGAATTCCTTTTGCATTTTACACGGTAGATGATAAGCACACACAGATTAGTTTGAGAAATGTCAGACTGGATTGCATGTTTATAATATATTGCCTTTAAAGCATGTTGATCATTGTTCTAAAAAGGAAATGGAATTTTGATTCATTCTTCATTAGATTCAGGAAGTAAAGTGGTTATGTATTTATACTAACTTTGTAATTTAGATTGAATTAATTCTTCCCTGGTACTGAACCTTTTTCAGTTTTCTTTGCATTATTTGTAGGTTGTAATATCAGCACAGTCTTAATGTTTTTTAAACTTAGACATTTTATCTCATCCTGTATAAATTGCAATAAAGTACAGTCTTTATATTATCAAGCAATTAGAAATTAGTGAACGTAGATCTATGTGAGAAGATCCTTTTAAGAAAGAAAATTGGTAGAGGCATGAGTCTTTTAGACATGTAACTTAAACCATGATGTGTTATTCATATTGATAGTGTTTGTGTCTGCAACGATCCATCACAGCATGTGAACTAAGCATTAAGTGGTTAGCACGTTGTTCAAACGAGCAGCGAGCATCTTCCACTGTAGTGCGAAGCAGAATTGCTGGAAGGCGTTGTCATTCTCAATGTTCAATTACAAGTTGTTGGAGTAGTAACCCCATGTCCTCTGTTATCTCACACTAGGTCTGACAAAGGAAAATGTAAAGGATAAAGCAAGAGTTCATGCCACAAAATTGGAGGAAATTCAGACCCCCATCTCAAAAATGCACTGGGAAAATAAAATGTCTAAATAAGATCATATTGTATTTGAATTGCTATTTTTGGTTTTTTGGTCTTAATGATTTTTAATAAACTGACCCCTGTCTGGAGTCCGTAATTTGTATAAATAAGATTTTTCTGTTTTTTAAACACTTCAAGAAGATAAAGGTGCAGGAAGGAAGCGCGAATACAATGAAAAGTAAAACAAAGGTGATTTTTCCATTTTCAAAGAATTTCAGCTTGCAAGGACAGTGTTTTTTCCTTTTGTTTTCAGCAGTTGCAAAAAGGAGCATAAGAGTGGGGAGAGGGATGGGGAGAGAACAAGAGGGAAGGAGGAAGGATGGGAAAGCTTTAGAAGTATGAGGAGAGATGAATAGAGTGAGAGGGATGGAAGTAGGGGGTTTGAGGGAGGGACGTGGGTTTGTAAGAGATCAATAAAGTTCACGGTAGTCAGGTAACTGCGTTCCCCTTGGCTCTACCCTCTGGTCCTGCTCCCCTTTCCTTTACCCTGCCGTCTCCCTCTGCCTCGCCCTACCCTCCCTTCTCTTCTCTCTCCTACCCCCTCTTCCTAGTGAATACACCTCCCTCCACCTTACCACACAAACATACCTCATACTCTCTTGCTCTTTAACTGCTCCCTCCATCTTTACATCTTTTCTGTTCTGTATTTTTTATCAGTTTTATGAAGCCTTTTTCTAAAATTATATTTGAAAAAAAAAAAAAAAAAAATTGAATTTAAACTGCAGAAATTTCTCTTATGGCCATCCCCTTTGCCAGGTGTTATTATTGTTGTTGTTATTATTAATTATTATTATTATTATTATTATTATTATTATTATTATTATTATTATTATTATTATATTTATACCACTAATAATGTTATCCAAGAAATATTGTATTTGATTGGTTTTATGATTACAGTATTATCAGTTTATCTTTCAGAAGATTGCTTCTTTGTATTGGACTTAAAGTATCACAATTTTCTATTACATATTTTTTAAACTTATTTGCCTCTACTTCTGTTGCTGTTTTTGCGCCACCTAGCTGTTGTCGCTTTTGCTCTCAATTTTTCCATCTTTCCTAAAGTCATGAACATGTGACAGTGAATTTCCTTGGCACGCTTTAATCTTCTTGAAGACCACTCTGAACTGTTGTAAAGATATTAATCTTTGGTTAGGTTAATCAGCTCCTGCATGTAGTTTGCACGGTTTTGACCCCAGAGGAGAGGATTTTGCTTTTGAATTTATCAGTTACTGTAGGAGTAGTAGACTTAAGTCATTAAGTTCCATTAGGAGAGTACAGTATACAGTAAAATGTTTTTTCTTTTTATGCTTTGAAATACTTAAAGCAGTAAAACGTAGAGTAATACCTTTTTGTAATAGGGTTGTGTCTTGTACAGTATAAATACATAGTACAGATTTCTAGCAAATGTAGTGTACGTCACATTTTGTATAGTCTTACAGTCTATAGTAAGTCATAGTTTTTTTGGTTCTATAGTCTCTACTGTACTTCATATGATACATAATGTACAGTAATTGACAGTGTATTTATAAATTTAAAACCCATTGCTGCTTGTATCTGGCAGCAAAACCTAGTTATCCAATTTATGTGCATGTTTGTTTCATTAAATATATATGAAGAATGTACATCTACTGAAAAATGAAACTAATAGTATAAGAAGTGCCCTCACCAATGTATTATGTTAAGATTTTTAATTTCTAAACTTATTTTTATTATATTAAATCTTATTAACATCATCATCAGAATAGGAATTTTTTTACAGATACTTTTATTTTGACAAGTATATAGGTATTTATGTTGACAATTGCTTTGCTTTTTTTTTATTATTATTATTATATTAAATGTTTAAATTATTTACCTATTTTTTTGTGACTGGCCAGGTCTTGGCAATTGATACTTTTAAGATTAAAACTTTATGAATGGTTTTATATTTGTACAATGTATTTAACCATTTGTGTACATTGCAACTTATGTGGTGAATATAGGTGGGCCTGAATTGGCTTGTATATTAAGGTGAACATTTTATTTTGTATCTAAGGAAAACAAGATAAGCTTTTAAGTCTTATGTATGATTCACAGTTTTGTATTTTTTGACTCTTCAACTCGAGGTATAAGGTTTCTTTGTCTGCATATTCTACTTTTTGGAAGTACCCATGTTGTTTTTTTGTTTTTCTTAAAAAAAAAGCACAGCGTGCTTTTGAGATGTATTTTGAAGCCACCTTTCAAGTCCTGTTGAAATATTTACACATTTGAACAAAGCTCCCTCCTCCCTTAACCCTGGTACCCTTCTCACTCTCCCCTCTCCCCAGTATGCCTTTACATAGTGCTCCCTTGTAGACACCACTCAGCCAGTCACCTCATTAGTTCTCTGTTGGTGGCTTGAATCTTTCTGTCGTCCTTGCTCCTCCGAAGTATCCAACATTCATTTTCCTTTTATCCTTTTCTCTGTGGTTTATACTTATTGATAGTTTTTTTTATAACTGACTTTTCCATTGCTCTACATATTTTGATATTAGTCCTTTTCATTATTGAGTTTGGTTTTTCCTTAAGTTTCATTGAAGTAGGGATTAATACATGAAAGATGTGGATTTTTTCTTTTCTTATTTGTAGAGCAGTTTTTATATACACCTAGTTTGGCATTTTGGTGCCCTCATGTTGTTGAGTGAACTGGTAAATCAGTGTGTTGTGAACCTTTAATGTGGAAAATCTGCCTTCCTCTCTCTCATGGTCTGTAGACCATGTTTTTCTGATCCTTTTCTTTTGTGTTCAGCATAGCTTCACATCTTTTTTGTTATTGATAAATATATTGGCATTCTATTATTAACCCATTCTGTAAGTCTCTTTTCTTTTGTTTGCCCCCAAACGCCAAACATCTAGTTACTTTCACTTCCTCCTCCTCCTCCTCCTCCTCCTCCGGGGGCCTCCTCCTCCTCCTCCTCCTCCTTCCTCCTCCTTCCTCCTCCTCCTCCTCCTCCTCCTCCGGGGGCCCACAACCCTTGCTGATGTTGTTGAGTGATGGTCGTTTTACGCCTTTGGACTTTAGAGTTCTTGTTGCGTTAAGTGGACCGTTATTTATGCATCTAGTGAAATGCGCACTATTTTGTGACTTTTGTGTCTGTGATTGAAGTTGAGAGAGGTTATGAGTGAAATATATGTTTCATGTATTTGTCAAGGTAAACTCTGGGCTTTCCACTCCAGTGTCGTTCTTGACTGGTAATCCTCTAAAGTTTAAAAGGAGTTCAGCTAGAAAATTTCAAATGAGTGAAAAGTGGCATCTTTCGATGGTAGCTGTCAGTATTGTTTACATAACATTTTTCCACTCAATTTCGGTGTCATTCTTTTTTTTTAGCCAGAAAATAAATTCTGTTCAAGATAAAAGTACTGAAGTCCTGTAGATAGGATGACTAAGTGTCATTCCAGTATGGCTGAGCATTTTGAAAAAGAGATATGTAAGGGTGTAGAAAGAACGATATAGCATTGAAAGCATTGGTGTAGATAATGTTGTCCTATAACTGTGGGACAGGATGTATAGACTATGATGGACTATCAGTGTGTTATCGTATACACCATTGTCAACATCGCCACTCCGGAGGAAGATGTGCTAACACTCTCTCAGAAAAATGGCTGTCTAGGGTGTTTAGCAAGCTTCATAAAAAAGCTGAGTACTGGCAGATTTGTGTGTACAATATTTGTACTGTGTGTGTTGCATTTCATTTTAATTTTTTCTGTGTTTGAGTATTAGAGAAAGCACTGCAAGATGAATGTGGAATGTACATAATGTTCAGAATATGTTGATGTAGGGTTGTCCATGTGAATGTGTTTTATTATTGTACAGAATGTTCTTTTATATATCTTAAACAGTTGAATCCAAAAAATTCTCTTGGGGATAGTTTATAAAAAAAAAAAAAAAAAATTTTAATCGAAAAATAGTGTCATGTTTCGTATTTCTAGTTTGGTTTTTGCTCTGGCTTAAAGACTTATGCACTCAGGGCAGGACATCAATGAACCTCATATTTTCCTCCCTTTTTCTCCCTTGCCTCTTCTCCAAGGTTCCACCAAATAATCCCCCCCCCTTTTCCCAAGGGCTTTTTTTTTTTTTCTCTCTCTCTCTCTCTCTCTCTTTTTCAAGGTATTAGGAAATAGGTCATGCATGATCAGAGAATTCATATTTCAACTTCATGGTGTATTTGGGTATTTTCTGTTAATTTGCTTTTAGTGATGAGCTTGCACAATTTAATTATGTTAGTAGATGACAGTAGTTCTTCAGATAATGGCCATAGTTTTTAGTAAAAAGGTACTTTTGAAAATTTTATTCTTATTTCATTAAAGGAGATTCAGCTTTGTTTTTTCATTCGGTGGTCTTTATGTTAATGACTTAGTTCCAGACCTATTGTTCGCAAAAAATATTCCAATGTCAGCATCAACCAATCTTCGGGAGTTTTCATATTTTTTGGTGGTAATGTTGGAAATCTAATTACCATCCTTACTTATCCTGTTTGTAGTTAAATATGTATTTTTATACATAATGTCATAAGAGAAGACCTCTGTCAATTTTTTTGCTAGCAATTTCCTTGTCAAAACATTATACATATTTTCCTGTCTCTGTCCATCATTAAAAAGTAAAGGGGTTGTGAGGAATCCCTTAGTTGAAACCAGGCCAGTATGTTGAAAATATGAATGTCAAGTTTTTTCTTTTGTGTGTAAATACACCTTATGTCACACCAATAATACCATTATCTTTTATTCTAATTCTAGGGCCGTTGCAGCTTACCTCCGTGCACTCAACTTATCTCCCAACCATGCTGTGGTTCACGGAAACCTGGCATGTGTTTATTATGAGCAAGGGTATGTGCTTTGCTGATTTTGTGTTCATGAAATAATGGTTGTCAGGTTTTGGAGAAAACGTGAACAGCAGTTTTGTTTTATATACATATACGTACAATACATATTGTTATATTTTATGGTTTTGTAACAAATGAAATTTCCAGGCTCATTGATCTTGCCATTGACACTTACCGACGGGCCATTGAGCTGCAGCCAAACTTCCCAGATGCCTACTGTAACCTTGCCAATGCCCTCAAGGAAAAAGGACAGGTATACCTTTTGCTTTTATTTTTATCACATGCTAGGCAGTGTTATAAAGTGCGATGTCAGTGAAGGAAAATTTATCATTAGGAATTCCAACTAGAAACTAATCAGCCTCAATTTTTTTAATTACCACACTTTCAGGTTATTGAAGCTGAGGAGTGTTACAACACTGCCCTTTCATTGTGCCCAACCCATGCTGATTCTCTCAACAATTTGGCTAACATTAAGAGAGAACAGGTAAGGAAAGTGTCTCAATGTGTTTATAAATATTTGCTTAAAAGATAAACATAGATGGAGTGTTTCTGATGCATATCTGTATTTGAAATTAATAAGGATTATGGTGAACTAAATGATAGGTAGGTGGCTTGATAAGTTAACTACAAACAAATAACCTAAGCCTCCAGACTAGTCTCCCACTCAGTGTTCTTGTAAAAACATTATTTTTACACCAACTTTTTCTTCAGGGCTTCACAGAAGAAGCTACAAGACTGTACCTCAAGGCCCTGGAAGTATTCCCAGAGTTTGCGGCTGCACACTCCAATCTTGCTTCCATTTTGCAGCAACAAGGCAAACTCAATGAAGCCCTTATGCACTACAAGGAAGCCATCAGGATCCAACCCACATTTGCGGATGCCTACAGGTATATGCAGATTTTTAGTTGTATCATATTGGTGCCTGTGTTTGACTTTCTTGCAATTTGAGTACTATCACCTAAAGTCATTTGTACCCTTTTATAATTCTTAATTGCATGTAATATTTAAGTCCAGGTTTGTTTAACTAGGTCTGACAAATGTTTTACTAGCTTGTCTTTAACTGTG
This sequence comes from Macrobrachium nipponense, assembly GCF_015104395.2. Lineage (NCBI taxonomy): Eukaryota > Metazoa > Arthropoda > Malacostraca > Decapoda > Palaemonidae > Macrobrachium > Macrobrachium nipponense. The sequence goes on from NC_061096.1 coordinate 37,914,751, forward strand.
CCTTTTCATTAGATTCACGGTCTGTTAACATGATTTCTCTACTTGTGTTCATGTCCAAAGTACAGAATTAGGTTAGTAGTACTTGTTTCAGAAATTGTCTTCTTGTTTTTATGCTGCTTCAGTAATGCTTTCAAAATTTGTAAATGAGGTGGAATTTTTCCAGTTTGAGTTCTGCAGGTTTTGTATTGTTTTCCAGTTATATAGTGTGGAATTCTTCCAGTCAGGTGCATAAAGTATAATTGGGTATAGTCAGGTGAGGTAGACTCAAAACTGGCTGTTCACAATTCATTTTGCTACTACTTGTATAATTTTAAACTATTCATCATTAATTTCAAGTAATATTGAGAAAAAGTGTAGGAGAGTAATATATATTATCAGAAAATGTAAAGAAAATAGTTCTCGAGAACTTTTAACTGAATGATAGAGTAAATTCCACCAGAAGTTATTTTTGAGTTGCAAAAATTTGCATATGAGTTAGGTTCTTGAGTGGAAGGGAGGCATTACAGTAATTATTTTGCCAGACTATAATTACTTTATTCCTAAGGATCATTTTTAAATTACCATTTTATATCTGAATTATTGGAAAACTAGAACTTGACTTGTAAAATTTGGGTTTGTCTAAACATTTTTTGTAAAAGATCTGTGGGTAAAATGTTTTTAGTTTTCAGGCTTCACCCCGAAGTGTACGAGATATTACTGTAAGTTATTTGGCTTTATTTTGGTTATGGGTTTGAGGTTGGGGATTGTGGTGTTTATTTTTTTAATTTATTTTATTATTTATTTATTTATTTATTTTATTTTAGTAATTTTTTGGGGGGTTGGGGTGGGGGGGCGGTCTGTATAGCATACATGAAGAGTAAGAAAATATTAGGATTTTTATTTTATTTTTTCTTTCTTGTTTAGTCGTTACTTAAAGCACCTCAATGGTATGATCGGTATGGTCTTGACTTGCCACCTTGGTGGGTGAGTTTGATTCTCAAGCATTCCATTAAGTGTTAGATGTATTTCGGTGATAGAAGTTCTCTCTCGATATGGGTCAGAAGTCACATAAAGCCATTGGTCCCAAAGTATTGAACTTTGGAAGAACGCTGAATAGGAAGGGGTGCTCATTTGTTTCACTCTTCACTGCTAGTCATACATACAATACTTAGAGTGTTGTTAGGTTCCAGTACATGGATCCTTCATTCTTTGCTTATTTATTAAGAAAAGGACCTGTCCATTATTCTTGTCTTCAGATATGATTAATTGATATAATAAAATTGACAGAATAAGTCTGTATGTCAGTAATAATGATGCAGTGTTACGAGAGATATGTCCATTGATTTATTGGCAGTTTGGTATGATTGCAGCATTTTTCTCTAGACTTTAAGCTATCTAGGCCATTGATATCTATATACATGTTTTGTTAGTCTGTTCCTGCTTGTCAGTAATAGCTCTGGTGTTTCCATGTGTCAAACCTAGTTTCTGTCAACACTGCTCCTCTTTTTTTTTTTTTTTTTTTTATAGTTTTTCTCATGTGTATATGTTTTATTTCACTGGGTGACACTTGCAGAGGGTGGTTTATTATTGTTGTTGGTAGTGCTTGTCAAGCACGAGTTGTGCACCATTTTTGTTATGTTGCACATGAAAGTTCTTTGAACTAAATATTTTGTTTACATTAGTAATGAGTGTTTGCATATAAGGGTGGGTAATTGATTTCCAACTTGGTCATATGTTGATTGTTGTTGGACTTTTGCTTATGAAATTTTCTTTATAGTTATTTTAATGGCGGGATTTTAATCCCTTTGAATTTAGTATGCAGTCAAATTATGTTTTAAAAATAACTGAGAAATCCAATTGAACTTTGTTCTGTATGTGTTCACTTTTTCGTTTCAACAGTAACATGGGCAACACACTTAAGGAAATGCAAGATATTCAAGGAGCATTGCAGTGTTATACCCGTGCCATTCAGATCAACCCAGCTTTTGCTGATGCTCACTCCAATCTAGCTTCTATCCACAAGGATTCTGGTAACATTCCAGAAGCAATTCAGGTTGGTTTTTGCCTGTTTCTTGTTATCTTTGTTTGGAATTTGTATTGTCACAGCTAATGAAATTGTAGTTATGTCCAGCATTTCATTGGCATGCAAAAGCAGGTGAAAAGGTAACACTTACAATGGTTTTTTCTTCTTTCTCAGTCCTACCGTACAGCCTTGAAATTGAAACCAGATTTCCCTGATGCTTTCTGCAACCTGGCCCATTGCCTTCAGATAGTATGTGATTGGACAGATTACGATGCAAGAATGAAGAAGTTAGTTAGCATTGTGGGAGAACAGTTAGAGCGTAACCGTCTACCGTCCGTACATCCTCATCATTCTATGCTGTATCCCCTTTCACATGAGTATCGAAAGGCTATTGCTAACAGGCATGCAAATCTTTGCATGGAAAAGGTAAGAACTGAAGGAAGTTACAGTAAAACTAGAGAAAGTGCTAATATAAACGCTTTAATTTCTCTTTGCAAATTTGATTGAAGTGTTAGATTTTGATTGTTTATGCATAAAACTGGCTCAACTGGGAATTATTAATGGTTAGTGAATCCCAGAAGTAATTGGTTCTTTCATTCATGTTGAAATTCATGTGCTTTTGCAGATCAATGTCCTTCACAAGCAACCTTATAAATACCCATCAGAATTGACCTCTGATGGGCGAATTAGAGTGGGTTATGTGTCCTCTGACTTTGGAAACCATCCCACCTCCCACTTGATGCAGAGTATTCCGGGGCTGCATGATAAATCCAAGGTCGAGATCTTTTGTTATGCCTTGAGCCCTGATGATAGTACGACATTTAGGTAAGAATCTTACACTTTGATATAATTGTTGAATGTAGATGTATAATGAAAATGTTCCGTAAGCTTTTGGCAACTTACTAACTTCGCTTGCATTTTCTATTTAGTGGCTTAAATATGGGTTTTTAAAGGTTTTTAGAAAGTTTTTGAAAAGAAAGTGCAAAGATTGTTTTAATAAAGTTATGTTGCTTTGGAAATTAAATCATTAAATTGTATGAAGCTGGTAAAAATTTTTTTAAGTTATGCTGGATGCCTGCCCATGCAGGTTTTAAAAGTAATGAAGTTTCTTGCAAGGCTCAGCCTTATTTGTAATATTGTAGGGCAGGGAGAAGTATCTGAGCTAATATTATCTGGTAACATTTTTATTTTTTCTCCCCTCACCCCCTACCGTGCCCCCTAGGAGTAAGATTGCAAGAGAAGCTGAACACTTCATAGATTTGTCACAGATTCCTTGCAATGGTAAAGCTGCCGACCGTATCAATCAGGATGGAATCCACATATTGGTCAACATGAATGGTTACACTAAAGGTGCTCGCAATGAGATATTTGCTCTTCATCCTGCACCAATTCAGGTAACTTGTTACTTTAGTATCAGATGAAACAGGGTCAGGTCGATTATCACAAAATGTAGTTTCTTTTGCTAAATTTGTTGGTTGTGAAGATTAACCAACCTTATTTCATATATAAGCTAGTTGATTTTAACAAAATTGATCTCATAGCATTTGTAAATTTATTTTATACAAAATAATTATTACTCAAAGCTAATGAAAGAATCCCAAAGTTCACAAGCCTTCTCGAAATCATACCATAAACTGATCATGTAATGTTTTACTGTTACAGGTAATGTGGTTAGGTTATCCTGGAACAAGTGGAGCTCCATTCATGGACTACCTCATTACGGATCGTGTAACTTCCCCTACCAAACTGGCATCACAGTATAGTGAAAAACTGGCTTACATGCCAGATACTTTCTTTGTTGGAGATCATAAACAAATGTTCCCTCACCTCAAAGAGCGTGTCTTGCTCGAATCAAGCGTAAGTTCTATATCCAGCAGTCTTCTAATAGGTTGTGTGTGTGGGAGTATTTATTTTATAATATTTTAAGAATTTTTATATAATAAATTATTTGAAAAAATCATTCATTACCTTTGTATATTACTGATGACATGGCATTTTTTTTTATTTTCTAGGATAACCCCAAGATTCTTAATAATGATACTATTAAAGATACAGTTGCCATTATTAATACTACCGACTTGAGTCCTGTGATAGAAAGTGCTGAAGTGATGACCATCAAGGAGCGTGTCCAGCCTACCACCACAAAGGAATCTGTTGAAGTTGCTGTAACTGTAGCACAGCTTCCCACTACTGCTCCAATTGAAGTAAGAACATGTAGTTATGATGGTCCTAACAAAGTAAATCTTTTGGTTGCATAATTTTAAATATCTGCTCCAATTGAATTAAGACCGTAAATGTCTTTTGGTTGCATAATTTTAATTATCTTTTATGTTAAACTCTGAGAATGGAAGCTAATAAGAAAATTGTACAAAATGTTAATTAAATTTTTATAGTTGTACTTGGTAGTATATTTTATGGGGACCTTTTCTTTTCAGTCCATGATCCAGACTGGCCAGGTACAAGCCACAGTGAATGGCCTTTTGGTTCAAAATGGTCTTGCCACAACTCAAATGAATAATAAGGCAGCAACAGGTGAAGAACCCCCTCAGAATGTTCTCATTACTACACGCAAGCAGTATGGCCTTCCAGATGATGCTGTCATTTATTGCAATTTCAATCAACTTTACAAGATTGACCCCTCAACCTTACAAATGTGGTGCAATGTAAGTTCATTTTTAAATCTTCTCCAGGAGTGTTATCAGTTATCGCAACTATAGGTTTTGCCATTTTTAACAAATGAATATAAGTATCTGTGGTAGTTGTAGAATTATCATTTTAATTTTTCATAATTTATATTCAAGCCTAGAGTTATCTGAAATTAGCACTTTGTATATGAGACTTACCCAGTAATCATATGATTGGCGCTATATAATTACTGGTTAAGTGTATACAAAAGCTTATTTTATAATGAAAATATCATTTTTGTATATGATACTTACCCGGTAATTACTATATAGCTCTAATCATATAATTACTGGGTAAGCATGTACAAAACCTTATTTTATTATAAAAGTATCATTTTGCACTTCCTCGTGCCACGTAATGGGCAAAGGTACCACAGTTTATTTTTACAAAAAAAAATTCAGAAATGTACTAATATTATGTACTTGTATAAAAAAATTAGTGTTTGGAGTCCTTATTGCTATACACAATGAATAATTCATGAGTATTTCCAGAAACTGTACTACAGTAGTATCAACTTCATTTCATGCCTAATTTTACCTTTTGGTATTGTTTTTCTCACCTCTTATTCCTGTTTATACCAGTGATTCAGGTTTCAAGCCTTATGTTGTTTGCACTGTTTCATTGTCCTCTTTCTTCATTGATCAGACTTGATCACCTTTCAGGTAACATCTGGCTCTAAAAACCACATACATATTTCTGTACTTATTCTGAGGAGGTTGTAATTGCAGTAATTTTTTTCAGATTCTTAAACGGGTTCCAAAGTCAATAGTTTGGCTTCTGCGGTTCCCAGCACATGGAGAAGCTAATATACTTGCACAAGCACAGCAGTTAGGTGTTGGGGCTGGACGTATTATTTTTTCAAATGTTGCTGCCAAGGAGGAACATGTACGTCGTGGACAGTTGGCTGACGTCTGCCTCGATACTCCTCTATGCAATGGACACACAACTGGTCAGTTTTCATTGTGAGACTATTAATGTGAAACATGAATAACTGTCTAGTATTGGTGTTCTGACCATTAATTTACTCTTTTTAGGACTATAAGAAATAATTTTTACTATTTACAGGAATGGATGTACTATGGGCTGGTACTCCCATGGTTACACTCTCTGGTGAAACACTAGCTTCCAGGGTAGCAGCATCTCAGTTGCACTGTTTAGGCACTCCTGAACTTGTCGCAAATACGAGACAAGAGTATGAAGACATAGCTGTTAAATTAGGAAATGATCGTGAATAGTAAGTATAAGTATCTACACATAGAATGGCCTGCTGCCGTGCCACATTTTTTTAAAGTTAATTTTTCAAAGTTTCGTATTGTCAAACCATATTAATCTAATCTCTTGAAGAATTTGTTCAGTGTAATTGTCTTGACCACCTTTAAATGTGTAAAAGTTAAGACAGGGAGGCCATTATTTCCTTTTTGAAGTAATATTTTTTGGTACTTGATAGGAATGTATCAGAACTAGTGACAGGAGATTATAAGTACTCTAGGTATTTGATGCATTACTGTATTCCTGATATAGCATACAGGCAGCCCACGATTACCGTTGCTATCGGTTAGCGGCATTGTTAAATATATTCATAACTGGGTTTTACACTCAATAGGATTTATAGCACTGTTGTATGGTTATCGGTGACTTCAGCTAAGCGCCAAGACCACCTCATAAACTACATAGTGAATTTGCATCTTTTCCTCTGCCCTTTTAAAAAGTTATCCTTTACTTCGCTGTATCAATAATACTGTATGTAGTCTTGTATTAGAATTTGTTATAAAATACCAACAAACCGATCATGTTTTGGTTTGTAAAAACCAGATGAGGGCAGAGGCAAGATTATTTCGCCGTATTTAACTCAATTCAGAGCGATTTTCTTGCTTCTATTTAGAGTAAATAAATCTCCAAAAACTCTTATTCATATGTAACGGTTCTTTTTCGTTACATGAAAATTGACTTAAATACATGGACTAGAGTTAGTTTTTTCATTAATAGATGGCGCTGTTGTCTGGTTATTGGTATTTTGCGTAAGTGCCGAGAGACAACCCTAAAATGCAAATTTAACAAACACAGATCTTTTCCTTGGCTCTTTTAAAAAGTTATGCTTTACTTCACTGTATCAAATGATACTGTATGTAGTCTCATATCACTACGTATAGTATTATAAAATACAAAGCAATTTGTATTGTGGCTTGGAAAAATTGCCTGAGGGCAGAGGCGGGTTATTTTGCCCTACTTAACTCGATTGAGAACAATTTTTTTCTTCTATTTAGCGTAATTAAGTTATTTTTCATTATCTAGTGTAAATAGGTTATTTTTCATTATATGAAGTGCTTATAAGTTGAAATATGACTTAAGTATGTATGTTTTGTAGTGGACTCTATTGTTACTTTTTTCGTTTGATAGATGATGTCGGGAGCATGTTATTTTGTGTAAAAAAACTGATTACATTCGTTATTTTCAGCCTATTTCTTAATAATACGAGATTTACGTATTTATGAAAACAACAGTAAAATGTGTTCTTTCATGGCCAGTACCTTTTATTAAAATACGTTTTTCTCCACTATTATTTGCTTTATAGTTGCATCCATGTTGCTGATGCATGATAATTTAAGTCATTAGCAGTGTGGAGACTTTGTTTTCTCAGCTTTACACACACACACACACACACACACACACACACACACACACACACACACACACACACACACACACACACGAGAGAGAGATTTATCTGAATCTTGACATAAAAAATTTGTGTTGCTACCAGGCAGACCATAGTTAATGATTAGCCAAATGAAATTCCACATTTTCATTAAACACATTGTTAACAAGTCTAGGGCACTGTAAGGTGGATTGTGACACCCGTAGACTTTAATTTTGGTTAGAGGCAAATTTCGTTTGGCATCGGGCCCCTAGGAACAGAACCCCTTCCATTAACTGCGGGCTGCCTGTATATCCTCTTTTGGGGTTCCTGCAGTTCAGCTAATAAGATTATCGAGAGTTAAGGGGGCACAGTTAAGATGTTGAACTAGGTATTATTTTTCTTAGTCTTCAGTATTGAAGTCTTTGGTTGGTAGTTTTTCTAAATAATTCTCTCTTTTCAGTTTAAAAGCCACTCGTTGTAAGGTATGGAAGGCCCGTCTAGAATCTCCATTATTTGATTGCAAAACCTACTCAAGAAATCTGGAAAGACTCTTTAAAAGAATGTGGGAAAAATACGGAAACCACGAGAAGCCAGATCACATTACAGAGTGGTAATAGGAGAAATTTGTATGTAAGTATTTGGTAGGCAAATGTAAAGTAGCAGTAATTTTTATGAGGTTAATCTACTCAGTATATCTGGAAAGTATTCCTTATTGCCTTGTAGTATTGTATGAGGAATGCAGTAAGATGGTAATCTTTTTATCTTAACCCATTTTAACATCTTTCATAGTCCCTTACATCAAGTTATAGCTTTGCCTACCAAAAAGAAAAATTTCTCCAAATGTCAACAGAAGACACATAACCATGTTCAACCAAATGATAGTTTGTCGCATCACATCAGTTAATGTGGCATTATATCATGGATTTAGTTAAATATGGTAATTTCATTTCCCATCATACAAATGTGATATTTTTATTTTCATGTTTTCATAGAAAAATATTAGTTTGAGATTTATGTAATAGTAATGAGGCCAGTCATCTATTTGGGAATTTAGCTTATTTTCACTAAACACTAATGTCTAAGGAATCTATTAGTGTTTTAGCAGTTAGTGTTTTGATATTTATACTTGTAATGATGGCAGTCATTGCTTAAATTGTGCGCACATGTATATGCTACGAAGTTTCTTTTGTGAAAGTTTGGATGACAGCCAAATGTTTGTATATATTGCATTGTTTCATATGGCTCAGGATTTTTTCTTTGTATATAATTCTCAGCTACAGATAGGACAAAGTATAATTTATAGAAAGCATTATTACAAAGGAATCTGCTTTTATGTATTGGTAGTATTGTTTTCAGGTTAAAACCCAGGAATATTGCATGAAAGCAGATTCTAGAAATTTAGGCAAAGGCTCTGAGCCATGGGAAGATTACTAGTTAGGAGAAACATTCAGGCTTCACCTTGAACGTGAATTATCATTTATGGAGACAACTTTTATACTGTTGTTGCCCCAAGGACCAGTTACTGTTGGTAACTAACTTGAGTGAGTGAAGTACCATGATGTTTGCTATTTTTAAACTAACAGCCAATCATCTGCATCATTGAAAATTGCCGATGGTATTTTTACTTGAGATTTAGATTAAGAAAGTCATAAACAGTACTAACTAGAGTACAATATTCCTTGACATTCAAATGAAAATGTGTTATGTCTACAGTATAGAAGTAAAAGACATAGCTCCATGTAACTTTAGATTGAAATAATTGAAATGTTAATGTTCATCTGTGAACGGTGTGGCCTTCTACTCATTTTTGCTTTTAGTTTAAGTACATCGCTTGGTCATTTATTTTCTTAAGTGGTTTCATGTACATAAAAGTAAATCAAGACTATGGCAAGAACAGTATATACATATAGGAAACTGATGGCCTATATTTAGGCTGATTAAAGTAAGGCAGTGCTACAAATTATGTAACAAAGTGATTACTTAAATTTAAAGGCAGTTTCATACCATTGTGGACTGTCACCCAGGGAGTTTTTGTATTGTAAATTTTGAAGCCAATGTCTCCTCTTCTTTTTTATGTTGGCCTTTAGGAATTAAATTTGCTTTGGCATGTTTTTTTTTTTTTTTTTTTTTTTTTTTTGCATATATATATAGCTGCAGATGGTGGGTGCTAAAGATGTGTTTTAGAACTTAGACCCTATTAGGTCACCTTCTTTTGACTTGTTTGTAGCTGATAAACGTGAGATTGAATGTGTGCGTGTGCATATAGTGGAGTTGCTGTGTGGCTAGAGAGAAGCTTCACAAAGTCTATTACTATTTATTTTCAATATGAGCGAGGCTGTTATTCTTTTTCTTAAAAAATGTACTACTTTTGTTGGATATATAGAAAACATTCACCATCAAATAACAGGAATGTGATTGTCCTCCCTTGCACATATGAATGATATATCATTATACCATCATTGTGTGAATAAATCATAAAATTATTAGTTACTTGATTTCCCTATAAAAAAATTTAGTTGCAATTTACCATAATTTAAAATGCATTCGATTTATAGGAATATTTTCTTTCATAAAGAGTTGCAGTAATATCCATGACTAACCATGGCTAGTGGGTTAGTCAAGTTAACTATGCATGACCTTACTAAATGGATATGGGTAATAAAACCAAATCTGAAAAAAAAAAAATTTATCAAAATATAAATGCTTCCCTTCAAGACAAACTGTAGAACAAATGGAATATAATAAAAGAATTCTTTGAATCCCTAAAAAAAACCAACACTATCTGAAAATGTATGGCAGATGCTGAAACTCTATACCTTACAATTTCTTTTTCTTTGAGTTTGCTGTTACAGGTACACTTGGAGCAGTGGAAGCTGACTGGCTCATCTTGTTGAGGTAATACAAACCAACAATGGAGCACAGTAAACTGGAAAAGTAAAATATTAAAATTATCAATCACAGTAAATCTGTAAAAAGTATAAATGAATATGTACAGTACATCTGTAATAAGTGACCAACAGTTGTCAAATACTCAACCATTGTATAAGGTGTATTATTAGGAACAGGTTGGGGGGAGTTAAAATGAAAATAGCTTTTTAGCCTCGGATCAGGTGACCTGAACATGCAAAAACAAGGAATGTCTTGGATGATATAAAACAAAAACAATTAGGGCCAACATGTTAAAATTAATGCCTCTTATCACAGAACAAACCTTTGGTCTTAATGCAGAGGTGTTAATGCACAGAACAAACCTTTCGTTTTAATGCAGAGGAATTTCTCTAGCACCTGCTGGAGTCCAGTTAAAATAGCACAAGGAATTTGGTGGCAATGGTAGACAGCCAATGGAGGTGGAGGAGGTAGGCACAGCCCAAAATGGCTCAGTACAACAACGCTGTAACACCAGTTCTTTCTAACTGCCTTCATAGCAAGACTCCACTACTGCCTTTCTAACCAAGTCTGTTGTTTGAGCACTTCCTGCCCTATATTACGGTCTGTTTTTTTTTTCTGTTTTTTGTGTGTAATTTACATTCCTAAAAATGCAAATCAATAAATCAACACAATCCAGGCTTCAGAGAAGATGCCCATGGGTTGGCAACAATGCTTGTTCTTGTTATTTGGGTGCCTCGGATACAGACCTCTTTCTACTTGCAGCACGCATAGTTCCAACAAATGCAATATTAGCCCTGTTGTGAATGTCACAATTGGTCTCCTGAGCAACATAACCCTGTTCTGAATGTTATAATTGGTCTCCTGAGCAATGGATGAATTTGCTAAGAAAAGGAGACAAGCTGAAATTGGTGGCTACATCTTGGGTTGGTTTCTCGATGTATCTATTCCTCCTTGTTTGCTCTTTTCCTTTCCAAAATCTCCTTTCATTGCTGCTTCTCTGGAAAATTTTACTCCCTCTCATTCTTCTATTACTTGGTCTTTCTGCGTATTTCCAAAATGACCAGACCTCTCTGGCAGGGCTGTTTGTGTCCTCCAATGTGTTTAATCTCCACGTATCTGCCAAATTTATAACAACAACAGAGATAAAACCATTTCTTTCATTACAGATATCAAACACCATCTTTTCCGTTACACAGAATTACAAGTCAGTTACATAGGTTCACGATTGATAAAGTTTTCTATGCAATAACAAAAAACAGAATCAGATTTTTTTTCAACATGGGATCTCATTTTGGTGCTGATGCCAATATTTCAAACAGCTCCTAGTGTTTAAATCCAGGATAAGCAGCTGACATTCTCTCCAGGGGCCACTTTCGGTGTTCAGGGTATGTCTGGAGGCATTTCTCCTTGCCTATGTTATCCCATAAAAAAGCTCTGGCTCGGACAGATTTACGAGAGAGAGATCGGAATGGGAAGGAGATTAAAGTACCTGGAAATGAAAAGCCCCTATAATCTTATAATTATAGCCTCAGGGTTTGTCTCAAAGACATTCAAAGGTCTGTCACACACGTCAGTCTTCGTTTTTGTAAAATTTGCAACGGCAGATCTTTAAACGCAACGCCAAGGGTGTCTCATCACAGTGGCAAAACTATCGATGTTTTGAGAGGTGGTTTGGTAGATCTTGTAATTAATAAGAACCTAAAATCTACAGGTCAGACTTCACAGGTTTCTGTGATTTCATCATCTCATCCTGTTCTTAGAACAGTGTTTTCCAAGGCTGTAAGAGGATGATAAGGCTCCTATCAAGAAGTCAATTTTTTAAAAACTCCCCTCGATCACAAGCCATCACACATCCATAACCACCCTTCACATTATGGGAGCCCTGCAAAGTTGTGTGACCAATCACAGGATTCATCTCAGCAATGTTCTAGCTTTGTTTTCCGTTCTCACGGACGGGACCAGGACAAGTTCCCTTCTCATTCTACAGATCAGGCCCCCAAGAAAGCCCAAGGCCCTGAGTATACATTATGTGCCATTGATGTAGACAAATTGGGTGGGAAAGAGGTTCCATCACTTCAATAGTCCATAAATTTATTACAGTAATGGCAACTTTTAGAATGGCTCAGCTCGCTGATTCTAGGCGGCTTATGATTTAGCTGTGTACTTTAAGTCTTTTTATACATTTGCTCAAATATACCCAGGGGATGCTGTTGGATTTTAGTTCTTATCTTTTATGAGTGTGTCAGTTATAATTGTAATTACAATTTTGCAAATAAATATTAGAAAAAACATGGATAATCCAGAAAAGTTACAGCATCTTCAATCTCAGTAAATGGGAAATTTTTTTAATCAATTTGTATTTTTCATAGCTAACAAACCTGAGGTCTTAACAATAGGAGATCTAGCGCCAGCTGGAAACCAGTTAAAAACAATCAAAGATTATAAAGCAAGGAATCTGTGGCATCTGGCAACTCATGCTTATACGAGGTGGATGCTGGTCACTGACCAGGCTTGGAACCTCGTGAAATTGATTGATTGATTATTTCTGTTAAAAACTGGCGTCACAACATCTCAGTTATTGACACCGAAATAAATGTAGATAAAAAGCAGAATTAAATCTAAAATTAATTTACCGTAATATAAAAAATCTAAAAATATATTTATATGAAAAAATAAAATTCAAATATATAAACTCTTACATATTTATTCTATTATAATCTAAATTTTGTTGAGGAGGCCAGCCTCCCTCATATATATAACTGCTCTATATTACAATCTTTTCCAAGAATTGTAGATAGGATAAAATTACCTCCTCTATCACATCCCCAAGACAGGAACCTGTGTCTCAAATTCCCAAGTCTGGGACATTCAACCAGCAAATGTCTCACAGTCAAGGGCACAGTACAGTTCTCGCAAAACGGAGGACTTTCACGAGACATCAAGAACCCATGTGTGAGTCTTGTATGTCCAATCCTCAATCTGCACAACATCGTTTCTTGTCTCCTTGGCATATCCGGATATGACCAAGGAGACACTGATGACGTGATACTCCGCATTTTTTGATTAGTTAAAATATACTCCCACTGGGACTGCCAACATTTTTTAACTCTCTGACCTACTAGAGGATACAAATCGCGTTATGGTAGTAGGCATCTTGTGGGTTCTGGGGAGTTGACCGCAGACTTTGTAAGTTGGTCAGCTTTCTCATTCCCAGCCACCCCAACATGGGAAGGCACCCAACAGTACTTTATTTCTTTCCCTCTTCTTTTTAGTAAAAGCAGCCATTCCAATATATCTAAAATCAGAGGGTTTAAAGGGTTAAAAGATTCCAGTGACTGAAGAACACTTCGAGAGTCACAATATATAATAAAATTATTTTCATTCTGAATTAAAACTTCCTTTCAGGCCTTTAAAATTCCATATAATTCTGCTGTAAAAATCGATGCAACAGATGATAACCTGCCGCTTCTCTCTACATCAGGGAAGGCTACACCAAAGCCGACGCCAGCATCTGACTTTGAGCCATCCGTAAAAACTGCAGTGGAGTCATCATGTTGCACAGAATGTTCTAAAAATATTGATCGCATGGCCTCACTGGACAATTCTGTCTTGGTAAAATTAAAATACCTACAAAATTTTACCTCTAGAAAGTTCCAGGGGGGACTAAATGAATATTTTGCTGGTAAAATCTCTATTCTTGGCATATTTAATTCACGCCTCAGTGGCGTGGTTGGTTTGGTGTTTGCTTCTCACCTCGGTGGTCGCGGATTCGATTCTCGGCCATTCCACTGAGGAGTGAGAGATGTGTATTTCTGGTTATAGAAGTTCACTCTCGACGTGGTTCGGAAGTCACATAAAACCGTAGGTCCCGTTGCTGAATAACCACTGGTTCCATGCAACCATGCAACGTAAAAACACCATACAAACAAAAACAGACAATAAAATTTACTCTAAAAGCAAGTGGATGAGGTTGCTTGGGGTGATTTTCATAAAACTGCCAATGCCTTTCATTTCTCATACAAATGCTGGTTAAAGACTAAGGTAGCCTCTGGAATCTATACCAGCTCCGAACCAGCAGACGCTTGTAATGAAGATCCAGTGGCACCTCATCAGCATCTACAAGCATGCTCTCTGTGAGAGATGATTTAAATGCTCCTGTACATTATCGTATTCCTCCATGATGAATTGAGTTGAGCGTTTTAAGGCTATTTGGCTTCGCAGAAGTGTACACCTCACACCCATAACTTAATTTTGAAAAGACCAAGGCTTTATATAATCTCAACATCTGAGTTCAGTCTGCACCCCGCGAAGTGTGAGACAGGACTTTCAGCAAATTCATTGGTTTCAAGCATTTTGCCTTAATATATTTCAGATATGGAATCCAAGTCAGCTTGCTATCAAAAATCAAACCAAGAAACCTTGTTTCACCAACACATGGAATTCTCTGCCTATGAATGAATAGATCTGGATCAGGGTGGATTCCCCTTATACGACAAAAGTGCATAGTTATCGTTTTACTGGCAGAAAATCTAAAACCATTAACCTCAGCCCATTTTACTATATTATCAATACAGAGCTGAAGGCGGCATTCAGCCACTGCCATCCTTGATGCTGCAAAGGAAATTGACAGGTCATCAACAAATAGGGTATATGTTATATCTGGGGGAATTATTTTAGAAACCCCATTGATTACCAAGGCGAACAAGGTTACACTTAAAACACTTCCTTATGGTACTCCTTCTTCTTGATTGAACACATCAGACAATGTTGCTCCAACCTGAACCTGAAAAAAACCTTGTGAAGCACCAGTCTTTCTTCCATCCCAGGAAATGAGAGGGGTGCTAGAGATTGGCAGTTAACGTTAAAACTTCAGGTTTGTTAGCTGTTAAAAATACAATTGATTAAAAAATTTTCATTTGTTCACATGCAGAACAAACCTTTAGTCTTAACAATAGGATAGACTTCTACTTGGAGGGAGGTACAAGTACCTTGAACTGGCTGGTAGTTGAGCCCACCTAACCACCCTACCTAGAAGATTGAGCTCTAAAGATCGGGGTCTGAGCCCGTGATAGAATAGATAAAGGAGTATCTAAAAACTCAACCTTCTGGGATTAAAATGATATTGTTATGATACAATAAAGTTTCATACATACTTACCTGGCAGATATATTCTTAGCTATCGACTCCATCGTCCCCGACAGAAATTCAAATTTCGCGGCACTCGCTACAGGTAGGTCAGGTGATCTACCGCCCTGCTCTGGGTGGCAGGACTAGGAACCATTCCCGTTTTCTAATCAGATTTTCTCTTCCACCTGTCTCCTGCGGGGAGGCTGGGTGGGCCCTCAATCGTATATATCTGCCAGGTAAGTAATGTATGAAACTTTATTGTATCATAACAATATCATTTTCATACATTCAACTTACCTATCAGATATATACTTAGCTGATTGACACCCTTTGGTGGAGGGCAAGAGACAGATAACTACTGAATAGACAGGTAAACAACATATGTTGTAGGTATTTATAGACCTTGGTTCCTACCTTATAAGGTGGAAGGCTTCGTGGCTACTGCCTAGGAGTCTGCTTCACCTCAAGAGCCTTAGCGAGATAGTGATCTGCGGCCAAGAGTTCTTGTGGGTCTGTCCATGGGGTCTCGTCCACTTACTCGACAGAGCCTAGCTGGCATTTGTCAATGGGTGCTAATCCGCTTATATGACAACACGCCTTCTTTAAGGAGCACACAACCGATCCCGATCACCCGATCCTAACACCCGTGTTAGTTCTAAGATTGCCAAGAGCCATCCCCGGACTCTTAGCAAACAACCAAAAACTCGACACACACACACACACACACACACACACACACACAAAAAAAAAAAAAAAAATTTTTGTACCCCCCTAAAAGTCCGTTGCCACTCGATCTCCTAGTGAAGAGAAGTGAAGGCTGCCTGTGCGACATCTGACACTTCCATGCACAGGAAAACCAAGAACACATCCGACAAGAGGGTTACGTACACTAATTTAAGGATCGGTGCTCGCTCCAGTACCCAGAACCGTCTGTGCCGACACAAACGGACCTAGAGAATAAAATTTCTCATACGTAATGCGCACATCCTTTAAGTAATGAGATGCAAACACTGAGTTGCATCTCCAATAAGTTGCATCCAAAATATTCTTGAGAGACATATTTCTTTGGAACGCAATAGACGTCGCGATTGCCCTTACTTCATGAGCTCTTACTCTTAATAGATTAAAAGTGTCATCTGGGCAGTTCTTATGAGCCTCGGTAATCACACTTCTTACAAAGAAGGCTAAGGCATTCTTAGACATCGGTCTTTTGGGGTCCTTTACTGAGCACCATAGACCGTGTTGCGAACCCCCCAACTGCTTCTTTCTGTCCAGATAGAATTTAAGTGCTCTGACTGGGCAGAGGGATCTCTCTGCCTCTCTGCCTACCAGACTAGTAAGTCCTTTTACCTCGAAGCTCCTGGGCCACGGATTCGAGGGATTCTCATTCTTAGCAAGAAAGAGAGTCTGGAATGAACAAATCGCAGTCTCTCCCTTGAAACCAACTCGTGACTCAAGGGCGTGCAACTCGCCGACTCTTTTTGCCGTAGCGAGAGACAGCAGAAACAGACACTTCCTTGTGATATCTCGAAAGGAAGCCGTGTGAGGTGGTTCGAACCTCTCGGAGGACAGAAATTTCAGGACCACATCCAGATTCCAGCTCGGAACTCTGGGTTCTATTGACTTTGATGTTTCGAAGGAACGAATGAGATCGTGTAAATCCTTATCATTTGTCAAATCTAATCCTCTGTTCCTGAATACTGCCGAAAGCATGCTCCTGTACCCCTTAATGGTCGGTACATAGAGATGCGATTTTTCCCTCAGGAAAAGAAGGAAATCCGCAATTTCGGTCACAAAGGTATTGGAGGAGGACAGCTTCTTCGACCTACACCAACTTCTGAACACCTCCCACTTCGATTGGTACACTCGCAAAGTAGATGATCTGCGGGCTCTGGCAATTGCGCTTGCCGCCTTGCGAGAAAACCCTCTCGCTCTGACAAGTCTTTCGATAGTCGAAAGGCAGTCAGAGCAAGAGCGGGTAGGTTTTGATGGTACCTCTCGAAGTGGGGTTGTTTGAGCAGATCTATCCTGTTTGGAAGAGATCTGGGGAAGTCCACCGTCCACTCCATTACCTCTGTGAACCAAATTCGGGATGGCCAATATGGGGCTATCAGTCATTCTTGCCCCCTTCGAGGCCACGAACTTTCTGACTACTTCCCCCAGTATCTTGAATGGGGGAAAAGCGTACACGTCTAGCCTTGACCAGTCCAGGAGAAAGGCGTCTATTGCATAAGCCCTGGGATCTTCTACTAGAGCGCAAAATGTGTCTATCCTTTTGGAGAGGAACGTGGCGAACAGATCTATTTGAGGCTTCCCCCAAAGAGACCAAAGGCTCTGACAGACTTCTGAGTGGAGGGTCCATTCTGTTGGAAGGACCTGGAACCTCCTGCTCAGTCTGTCCGCTCTCACGTTCCTCTCCCCTTGGACAAACCTTGTTAGGAGAACTACATTCTTTTGATTCGCCCAAATCAGCAGATCTCTTGCCAGTTCGTATAGGGCGAGAGAGTGAGTTCCTCCTTGTTTTTTCACATAAGCCAGAGCGGTGGTATTGTCGGAGTTTATCTGCACTACTCAGTCTCTGACTATGTGTTCGAAGCTCTTTAGCGCTAGGTGAATTGCTAAGAGCTCCTTGCAATTTATGTGCCATGACACCTGTTCTTCCGACCAGGTGCCTGACACTTCTTTGGATCCCAAGGTTGCACCCCAACCTGTCTCCGACGCGTCTGAGAACAATATCAGGTTTGGGTTCCGTACTTCCAGGGATACTCCTTTGTTCTCTTCTAAAGGGGTTAACCACCACCTTAATGGATCTTTTACTTCTGTTGAGATTGGAAAAGTGTCTGAGAGCTGTCCTGTCTTCCAATTCCAACTCCTTCTCAGGAAGAACTGAAGCGGACGGAGATGCAGTCTTCCTAGAGGAAAGAACTGTTCGAGCGAGGAAAGGGTCCCCAGAAGGCTCAACCATTCCCTCGCTGAACTGCGCTCCTTCCCTAAGAAGCTGGATACTGTGGTGCAACCTTTCTTTATTCTCTTTCGAGAAGGAAATACTTGAAAACCCCGAGAATCCATCTGAATCCCCAGATAAACCATGTTCTGGCTGGGGACCATCTGAGATTTCTCGAGGTTTACGATCAATCCTAATGACTTCGTCAGTTCCAAAGTCGTTGAAAGATCCTCCAAACACTGCTTTTGAGACCTGGCCCTGATGAGCCAGTCGTCCAGGTATAGGGAGACGTTTATCCCTTTCAAATGAAGGTGTCTTGACACATTTTTCATCAAGTCTGTGAAGACTTGGGGAGCCGTGGACAGGCCGAAACACGGGGCCCTGAACTGATAGATCCTTCCCTTCAACATGAAATGAAGGTACTTCCTCGACGAATGATGAATCGGGATGTAGAAATATGCGTCTTGAAGGTCTAGGGACGCCATCCAATCTCCTTGACGGAGTGCTGCAAGGACTGAAGCAGACGTTTCCATGCTGAACTTTTGTTTTTCTACGAATCTGTTCAGCGCACTTACATCCAGTACTGGTCTCCATCCCCCCGAAGCTTTTGCTACAAGAAACAAGCGATTGTAAAACCCCGGGGAGCTGTGATCCAGTACCAGCTCGATTGCTCTTTTGTCCCACATCTGCTCTACCATTTGACGAAGAGTATCCATCAGTACAGGGTCCCTGTATCTGGCGGACAGTTCCCTCGGTGTTGTTGTCAAGGGAGGGCTGTCCTTGAATGGGATATAGTAATAACCCTTCTTGATGATCGACATCGACCAAGAGTCGGTTCCTATGTTTGCCCAGGCTCCCGCAAAGAATTGCAACCTGGCTCCTACAGGTGTTTGGAGAATCGTTTCTTCATTTTCCCTACTTAAAGGGACGGAAGGAAGATCTTCCCCTTTTTTCTGTTGTCTTCCTTCTGGTGATCGATCTAGCCGGAGGGCCTCCCCAAAAGGACTGCTGCTGAGCTGGACAAGCCCCTTTCTTTTCCTCACTGGCTACAGGTCTATTCTTCCTTGAAGACTGCCTAAGGAGATCTTGAGTGGCCTTCTCAGTTAGTGAATGAGCAATGTCTCTCACCAACTGAGAAGGGAACAACAAAGCGGACCTCTGCGAAGGAGAGACGGCCTTAGTGAGGTAAGCACTGTAAACCGCCCTCTTCTTTAGCATTCCCGCACCAAAGAGGGAGCAGACTTCCGCCAATCCATCTTGAACAGCCTTATCAATACATGTCAACATACTATGCAAGGCTTCGGGGTTTAGATGTTCCGTTTCCTGGGACTTCTTAGCCAGAACCCCAAGGGACCAATCCAGGAAGTTAAATACTTCTAAGGTGTGGAAAAGTCCCTTGAGGAGATGGTCCATCTCCAAAAGACCCCATGTTGCTCTGGCCGAGTTCAAGGCGTATCTCCTCGAGGAGTCTACAAGACTCGAGAAGTCTGATTCGGCCGAAATGGGCAGAGACAATCCCATATTCTCTCCCGTTTCATACCATATGCCTCTTCTACCCGTTAGTTTGGCAGGAGGCATACAAAATACTGTCCTTCCTAACTCCTTTTTCGTCTTGATCCAGGAGTCAAGCGATTGTAGGGCCCTCTTCATGGATATGGCCGGCTTCATTTTCAGGAAGGAGGAAGACTTGTGCGCTTTCGTGCTCGAAAAGAGCGAGCGTGGAGAAGGAGGAGCAGCTGGAGTCAACGAATCTCCATACTCTTCTAAAAGGAGAGAAGAAAGAACTTTATAATTTGAAAGTTAAGAGGCTCGGAAGGAGAAGGCTCCCTTCTTTCGTCTGTCTCCTCCCTTGATTTCTTCCTCTCCGAAGAAGAAGCACTTCTAACAGGAGAGGGACTAAGAGTTATTCTCTCTCTATGCCTATCCTTAGGAGAGTCATGAATAGTTTTAGTTTGGCGCCTGGAGGACTCCTGGCGGTTGTCAGGCTCTTTTTGTAGAGAATGCGCCTGGCGTTTAGCAGGGGTATCTTGCTCAGAATACTCCTGGCGCCTGGGAGGAGTATCGTGTTCGGAATACTCCTGGAGCCTGTAAGGCGCAACGCGTTCCGAATACTCCTGGCGCTTGGCAGGCGCATCGCGTTCCGAATACTCCTGGATCCTGGCAGGCGCATCGTGCTCCGAATACTCCTTGTTCCTGGTAGGCGCATTTCGCTTGGCAGGCGCATTGCACTTAGCAGGCGCTTCATCTCCTCTAGTTGGATCTCGGCACTTGGTTGGCGTTCTAGGTCTCGAACGATCTAAAGAAAAGTCAGGCTCTTTGCGCCTGAAAGACTCCTCTCTTCTCATGAAAACTTCGAAGTCAACTTCACTATCAGGTGTTCTTTGGCGCCTACTTGGCGCCTGGCTCCTGGCTGGCGCCAGGCGCTTGGCAGGAGTTACTTCCTTTTCCACTTCTCGCCTGTCTAACGCTCCGCTCCCCCCAGAGATGGCCGCCTGTGCGACAACTCCCCTGGAAGGCTTGTTGCGCCTGACAGGAGATCGGTATCTGGATCTTTTTACTGGAAGCCTATCGTCCTTCCTACGAGTAGGCTCCTTGGAAAGTACTCCTACCAAAGACGCTAATTGCTCCTGCATATTTAACAAAATTTTCCTGGTAGAGGACTCCTCCTCATTCGAAGCAGGAGAGGGAGATCTGGAAGGCGCTCGAGGTTCTCTTACCGTCCATGGATCTAACTCCTTCCTAGCCTTCTTTATTACCGAAGGCGCATCTTCTTCAGAGAAGCGCTCGGGGCTAGAATTGAATTCAGGCTCTTTCCAATTCCTCTTCAGCCGACGGGAAAGGTTCGACTCCTTCCATCCTCTTTTCGGAGAAGGCGAACCTGAAGACGAAAAGCACTCTCGTAGGACGCTTTTCCTATAGCGGTCCCTGGCAGTCTGAGACGGAACAGATTCTGCCGAAGGGACGCCTGATCGTTGGGGATTCTCCACGACCTCCGTAAGGCTTTCGACTTTCCTTCTCCTCTGGGCCAGGGAGCTTGGAAGCGGTCTAGACCTGGAAGCGTCGCAGAGATGACCAGAAGCTCCCTCCACCACACTGGGGACACTTACATCACTTGAAAAATCACATTCACTTTGCTTACCTTCCAATGCTGCCAATTTTTCCTGCATTTTTTGAAGGGAAGCTCTGAGTTCCGCAATTTCCGAAGCAGAATCAGAGGGGTTAGCAACCTGTGATCGGGTTGATACAGAATGAGAATAATTATAAGAAGAAGAAGCTACAGAACTAGATAGAAGTTCACGAGATCTAGATTTACTGCTGCTTTTGTAAACCGCCTTCCTCTCTCTATCTTTCCCTAACTTCTTCAAGTAAGAAGTTAGATTCTTCCATTCTTGAGCACTCAGTCTTTCGCACTCGTTACATGTATTTTCAATCGAACACTCAACAACTCTACATCCACGGCATGCAGTGTGAGGATCTACCGAAGCCTTCGGAATCCTCACCTTACAGCCCTCATTCACACACACTCTGAAACTAACACTAGAGTCAGACATATTCAAGAAAAATCCAAAGCCAAGTCCAAAAACAATTCCACGATAGCGAATGCCAAACAACGATCCAAGTACGTCACCAAAAATCAGTCGAAAGATGATCAAAAGCGTTGAAAAAAGGAATCCAGTCAGGAGGTAGTTACAACAATGTTGGCACCACCGGCAACAGAGAAAATCTGATTAGAAAACGGGAATGGTTCCTTGTCCTGCCACCCAGAGCAGGGCGGTAGATCACCTGACCTACCTGTAGCAAGTGCCGCGAAATTTGAATTTCTGTCGGGGACGACGGGGTCGATAGCTAAGTATATATCTGACAGGTAAGTTGAATGTATGAAACACAAAGATAAATGAGTATCTAAAAACTCAACCTTCTGGGATTAAACACAATGAGACATGTCCAGATTCTTTGCATTTGAGGAAGGTAAAAAGAACTGTCTGTTCAAGCAACAAACCACATAGGCCACAGGGATTCGTTACCACTCCTCTCTCTGCCAAAGAGAGGAGTAAGAGCTATTGAGAAGCAGATTTGTTATGTATAGGAATAAACCAAATAAATGCAACCAGTACGACTGCCACACTCGCCTTCAGACCAGTTCCAGCTTATGACTCGTCTTATTCTTCAACCCACCTGTGGGAAGAAGGGAAAAAAAAAAAAAAAGGGGAGACCAGCCATTTCCTACAGTCTCTCTCCCACACAATTATCTTAGGTAAGATACAAACTGTCAAGCTAGGGGCACTGGATGAGCTACATAACATGTTAGGTAGCCACCACCAAACCCAAGAAAAAAAAAAAAAAAAAAAAAAAAAAAAAGTCCCCAGGACCTGCGGGCAATTTCCTTCTGCAAAAGGATTTGAACGTTGTCTGCTGAAGCCAGGAACCAGCATTCTAAACCCTATGAACAGAAAAGTTCTCCTTGAATGCCAGAGAGGAACTCCTTCCTCTGATGCCCTATGCTCTAGCCTGCACAGACTGACAGAACTATCCAGTGAGGAGTAGTATGCCTGCTTAATCACCTCACACAGCCAAAATGAAAAGGAGAGCTTGGAAACGTCCATTCTGATATGGCCGAGAATGGCTGGTGCTAGCACAAAGTCTACAGCACCTAGGCCTTAGACGGAGAATCCTTTAGATAGCAGCGCAGAGCTCTGACCGGACAAAAAAAAAAACCTACGCAGATCACTGTCCATTAATTGATTCAGGAGAAGAATGAAAACGAGACAAATCTGCCATTATCAACAGAGATTTTGAGTCTTGCCTACAAATTTATGAAATTTGAAGGTGTTTTACTATCATAACTCAGACCATGAAGCTCACCTGCTCTCTTCAAGAAAGCCCAGACCAACAGGAAAACTGTCTTAAGAACCAGATTCCCGACTGACGAGTGACAAAGTGGTTTGAATGGAGCTCGAGTGAGACTACTCATGACCAGAGTAAGATCCCCATTGCATGTTTGACCTCTCTTGTTGAAGAGGACCATTCAAAACTCCCCAACAATATCAGAATTTCCCATGATGAAGAGATGTCCAAGCCTTTCAGGCGCAGGATCAACCCGAAGGTGGCCCTGTAGTCCCCATAAGCCGAGAGAGAAAGAGCTTTTGGTTTCTGTGAAATAATAGAAAATCTGCTATCAGCTCACTGAAATTCAGAGTTGAGAGAAATACTATAGACAACCCCAACCATAGTAGGCAGCCCACTTGCCTTTGTAAACTGCTGATGAAGACCTCCTGGGATAGCTGGACATCTGGCCTGCTGCTTCGCAAGAAAAGCTGCTCACTCTCAGGAGATACTTGACAGTCTGGCTGTGAAGCGACAGATCTTACCGACTGGTGGAACCTTTCCACATGAGGCAGGCAAAAGAGGTTCCATGGAGGAATTCTCTCAGAACTGCTGACAGTAAATAAGAAGTTCTGGGAACCACTCTGCCTGCGGACACAGAGGCACCACCAAAGACATCCCTGAAATTCCTGGGACTTACTACTCTGTCCAGGAGCCGACAGATCCGGTAGAACTTTGGGAAAGCATACACCTGGAAATTGTGCCAAGGATGCTGAAGAGCGTCCTCTGCCTGAGGAAGAGGATCCTAGACCACTAAGAAGTAGACCTCCAGCTTCCTGTTGAAGCGTAAAGCAAACAGGTCTAACATGGGTCTTTCCCAAAGATAAAACGGTGATACCACTACGTCCTGATGCAGAGACCACTCAATACATAGGACTTAGTCCAATGGCTAGATTGTCAGCCATCAAACTACTGCTGCCTGGAAAGTATCTTAACCATGAGCTCCACAGAGGTGTCAACCACCCACTGGTTCATTTTGACTGTTAAATAATGGAGCTGGCAGGAGAAAGAAGTCTTCTTCTCCAATGAATAATTTTGGGACCATGAATACAAGACCTCTAGCTTCTGTCACTGAGGTGGTCTAACAAGGGTTTCCAAGCAGACAGAAAACACAATAGGATACTCCACGGGGATGTCTTAAAACAAAATACTCCGCACAGATATGTTCAAAATCTCCTACTGTAAACTTTTGCATGACAGTAATTGCACTGTAGGCCTAGGAGAAGTCCTTGGGTTGCCCAGGAAACGTGCATCTCCAACAGTAGACTTCCTATGATGTTATCTCTTAGGATGATCTACAATCAGTATGCTACTCCTCAGAGGAGTAGCCCTATAAAGATAGGACACACTCACCTTTGGGTTATGGAACCACCATGGCAGTGTTCCTGTGCAACATAAACAGAGCTAAGATGGATCTTACCTAGTTCGAAGGTAAGAACACCAGAATATGAGATACATTACTGATCTGGTTACTCAAATGAAAAGGAAGGTTAAGCTAGGCTAAGGATAAGGTAGCTTTGCGCCTAGTTAGGCTAGGCTAAAACACAGCACTTGCAAGGCTAAAAACTCAACCACTTTGGCTAGATTAAGGTAGCTTTGAACTAGTTAGGCTAGGTTAAGAACTCAACATCTTAGACTAGGTCAAGGTAGCTTTGAACTAGTTAGACTAGGCTAAGAATCCAGCACTTGCTAGGCTTAGAACTCAACCACTTCTTTGAACTAGTTAGACTAGGCTAAGAATCCAGCACTTGCTAGGCTTAGAACTCAACCACTTAGGAGTGCCTCAGTGGCGTGGTTGGTATGGTGTTTGCTTTGCACCTCGGTGGTCGTGGGTTCAATTCTCGGCCATTCCATTGAGGAGTGAGAGATGTGTATTTCTGGTGATAGAAGTTCACTCTCGACGTGGTTCGGAAGTCACGTAAAGCCGTTGGTCCCGTTACTGAAAAACCACAGGTTCCATGCAACGTAAAAACACCATACAAACAAAATCAACCACTTAGGCTAGGTTAAGGTAACCTGAACTAGTTAGGCCTCAAAGTTTGCCCAATTTGCGGTAATGCCTATTTTTTTTTTTTTCTTTCTTTCTTTTAGCCTAGCTCTTTAAGGGTTAAGATGTTTTGACTTGACAGGCTGGTTTGTGATTCCAGTAGCCAGGAGGTAGAAGATGCAGACAATCAACAGTTATGACAACCTACACCAAGGTCATTGAACTCATTTGTGGGTATAACAACATCCTGGCAGAGATTGTGGCAACCCCTTCATATTTCTTGTGCCTAAGAAAGAAGCAAAGACATCTTTTGGGGCTACCATGCTCTTATCATGCCGACTTCATTCTCAATTAAGTAAATTCTCTCTTCTCCAGACTGGCTCTGATATAATTTGCAAAATATACATTACCATGAACTGAGGCAGTCAAGTGGCTTAGAGTAGTAAGCGGGACAATGGGAATCCAGAAGAAAGAAGTTTAACCTGGTGTTATTAATTCTCTTAAAAAGCACTTGAAAAATGTTACACAGGATTTGTTTGTTGTATGGATAACATATCAGCTATACAGTACTATAAAAATGTAACAGTAATTACATATAACACACTACACTACTTTATTACAATACTAAAATACAAACAACATACCAGACAGTGACAGACACTCTGTGGACCATGCCTGCTGCAGAACAAGCTAGTATTAAACACAACGCCACTTCAGGAATGACACGAGCCT
The DNA here is from genome assembly GCF_015104395.2 of Macrobrachium nipponense. NCBI lineage: Eukaryota > Metazoa > Arthropoda > Malacostraca > Decapoda > Palaemonidae > Macrobrachium > Macrobrachium nipponense. Next base: position 37,940,639 of record NC_061096.1, read on the forward strand.
GGAAGCCTTTCCCAAACATGATGTTTTCAAGGTTGCTCAGAGCCTGGTTTGCAGTTAAGGAAAACTTTGTGTAAAGTACAGTGGAACCTCGGTTTTGGTACATACAGTAATCAATTCCACAAACCCCCATAAAGCCCAAAACATACGAAAACCAAAACAATAATTCTCATAAGGAACAATGTAAATGCAATTAATGTGTTCCAGATCCCAAAAATACATTTTATTGGGAATAGACACAGTTTTACAAACATAAAATGAGAAATATAAATGAATAATGAACATTTATCATCACTCTTACCTTTATGGAAGACACTTGTTACCATATGGTATGGAGGAGTGATAATGGTAGTTACAATTTTGACAACGTCTTCGAGGGTTGCGTGGGAGAGAAAGAATTGAGAACATTGCTGGGTTGAGAGTTTAAATGTTTTTGTATGTTTGATATGTCTTGTTCCGTGTTGCTGTATGAGAGAGAGAGAGAGAGAGAGAGAGAGAGAGAGGAGGAGAAGATTGGAGAGAGATAGAGAGAGAGGAGAGAGAGAGAGAGAGAGAGAGAGAGAGAGAGAGAGAGAGAGAGAGAGAGAATCTTAACTGGTGGATGGATAATAAGGAGTGGTTTGATGGCGGGCAAAAGTGTTACAGAGTTGTAAGAAGTCGGTAAGTCTGTGAAGTCAGTCGGCAGCGGTCTTTTGGAAGAGAGTATTGGTGGTCAGTTGTATTGTGGTTTCCTGGAGTTGTTTTGTGAGTTGTTATTGGTATTGTCTGTTGGAAAGTTGTCGTGCTTGTGTAGTTGGAAGGTTGAGCTTGTAAGTTGTGGAGTGTTTTGTTGGCGAGCTGTTGGGAGAGAGAAGAGGAGAAATGGATTTCATCTTTGTTGGGGTGATCATTCTCCACAAAATCTTTTACATCACTCCCACTTTGCAAACATGTCCTTTATCACTGAGGTAGGCACTTTATGTATGCCCGTTTTCTGAATTTTTCAAGCCAGTCTCTGCTGGCCTTAAATTCACTATCTCAGCACTTGTAGGCATTTGCTTACCGTGATCAGCATGCAACACCCTCCAACACTTTGCTACGAGTTCTTTCCTAAATTTGCTACTAGTTCTTTCCTAAATTTTATAGTGGTTCTCACCCTTTTTACAGAAGGGCTGGCATTTGGAACTTTCTTTGGCCCCACGATGGCTTATTTAGCAGTAGCACTCGAAAAATAAGGTGCAAAAAACGAGCACAAAAACACAGGGCACTCGGTCCGGGCCTAGTCACCAGTAGGCCCCAGAAGGAGTGTTTCCAAGTGTACGAAATCTGAAGAAAAGTAAGAAACCAGAGACCCAATTTCTTTGGAAAAGTCTACAAAAACCAGAGCGTACGAAAATCGAGGTTCCACTGTAGTACCTAAAAAAAAAAAGCTAGAAATAAACTGGAGTTGTAATATACTGATGACATTTCCCATCTGTGTTGTAAGCTATTAACAATATCCTAGATATTCAGGAACTGGATTGTGATAATGATTAAAATTAAATAACTTACTGTTCTATAATCCGTTTGTACCAAATTACAACACTATTTAGTCCCTATAAACAATGGAAAAAACGGTACCAGTAAAAATCTCAATAAGCATTAGCTACACTTTGCAAAAAAAGGATACAGTCAACATGAATATGAAAAGCCATGAAGCTATATATCCTGCAACCAATGTCATAAGCCGAGTGGATCCAAGGTGAGTCTTGTACATCTGCAGGCCTGAGAACACCAGCACAGAGCACAAGATGGCAAGACCAAATGAAGCTGTTGTGCTCACCCCTGAGGATGTCAAAAGGTTAAAAAGGTGGTTCTGTATTTTGTTGAACATTAAGAGACAATCATATGTATATATTAACAGAGGTAGAGTTGGGCAAAAATAAAGAGAACACTGATTTTGGATTTGGAAGCAATAAAATCCTTTAAAACACATTTTTTCCTTAAAGAAACTCCAGTTCAAAATTATTACTATTGTATTCTTTAACATTGTACAATTTTTATCATACATACCTGGGTATGTTACACATTCCTATTACTTTGATTTATATAATCCCAAGATACTCAGTTCAGTGGAACTATTTATCTCATTTTATTCAGTGAGGTACAGCTGTACCTTCCCACAAAATATTAACTTGCCATACTCTTAATTTAGTCTGCCATACTTTTTTCCATAGCTACAATTACAAATATTTTTATGCAACAATTTTTTACAAAATACATAAATATCCAAGTAACAATTCCAGTCACCAGAGTGATATGAAACTTAATAGGTCCTAAAAACAATCAGCTTTCACTTTTCCCTGGCTAAGTACCTGTATACAATTTCACAAAGAAATATTAAAGTAATGTGAATAAAGACAACAAAGACAACACTCATGCCATCATAATGCAAACAAGGTTATTTCAATTCTAAAATTATTAGAGTATTCAAACAATCTAATAACTCATACAGTCCATATTAGAAGTCATCGAATCTTCAAAAAGACCGGCAAATTCAGGTGTCGCCATTCATTGTCTTCACTTTTCAGTAAATCTTGGTAGGAAATATAAGACTGAAGGGAGGAGGAATTAACTTTGTAGATAAACTAGTTTTGCTTTTTCCAACCTTATCTCTCATACAAACTTATGGCAGCCCAAAAGTAATAACTGAAGAATGGAGGATCCGAGAGACCCCTGGTAACAGGATGTTCAGAATTAAGAAAAAGCACACACATATAGGTGTTCCCTTACTAAGCATAGCAAGATTTCCATCAGATACCAACAATATGTGTAGTTGCTAATACATAAACCTAAAATTTCATATTTTGAAGATGAGAATGAAAAAAAAGAAAGAAAAAAAAAAAAAAAAAGGATCAACGATGCAGACCCCTAAATCCTGCCCAATATGAAAAGCTTGGGCTAGGAGTACTAAAAGTCCCAGCAAATAAGAATTCATCCATTTAAGGGCATCCCTAAAGATAAAATCTTGGACGAACTATACTGTATCAGCACCTCAAACAAAGAACCAAAAATATCATATGAGAATGAAATAGGTGAAAACTAAAAATCTTAACTGTACCAACTAATTTTAAGAGATGTCCTAATAGGCCCTTAATATAACCACCCTGAATTGGTAATATACCAAGTTCTCGGAGAGACATGTTTCTTGAAACAGCCTGCCAAGATGAACAGTCTAAAAGAGTGCTTTCTGAGACCTCCATTCTTCTTGAATTAGTGACAAAAAACTTGGACTGAACACAGAAGATCCTATGCTACAGTGGCAACTGCAGACAAGGCAGGAATGGCAAGAGGGTAGTGGAGTAACTTCGGTAGCTCGCTGACCCTTCAAAAATGTAAACACCTGAAAGAAGGATGACTTCAATGCAAATTCCAGCAACAAAGGCTCAAATAGAGGTCTGGAAAGAACTTTCCTGAGACAGAATCCAGTTAGGAGATAAAAATGACAAGGGTCCTACTCAAAATGCTGGATAAACTTTCCCAAGTCCACTGAAGAACCTACACATAGTCCACAAAGATTTTAGTTACAGTTACCCTATAGGCTTTGATGGCTGAAATGGAAAAGGAAAACATGTTAACCATCCAGTATAACAGAAGTGATGCTATGTGGATCAATAAACCTGGTGACTATACAAATCACACAGCTGTCCTACTTTCCTTGGTGAGACTAGACACCAAAGTTCAGCAAACCCTGGAGATTGTTGCGACTGCTTACAAACACACTGCACTGGAGGCCCTACTGCATAGTCCCTGTGTGTACAGGGGACAACATTTGGAACCTGGAGATATGCAGTTGATGTAGTAGCTTCTTCCTGGTCACAAGGTATCCAGGCCTGTCCATTAGTATGATTTTTGTACAATAAAGTTTCATACATACTTACCTGGCAGATATATACTTAGCTATAGACTCCGTCGTCCCGACAGAAATTTGAATTTCGCGGCACACGCTGCAGGTAGGTCAGGTGATCTACCGCCCCGCCGCTGGGTGGCAGGAATAGGAACCATTACCATTCTAGAACCAGATTTTCTCTTCCAACTGTCTCCTGAGGGGAGGCTGGGTGGGCCATTTAATCGTATATATCTGCCAGGTAAGTATGTATGAAACTTTATTGTACAATAACAATATCATTTTCATACATTCAACTTCCCTGTCAGATATATACTTAGCTGATTGGCACCTTTGGTGGAGGGTAAGGGACAACTAATTACTGATTAGACAGTTAAACAACATACGTTGTAGGTAATAAATAAATAAAACCTTGGTTCCTATGTGTTTTAGACGAAGGGTTGACTTCCCAGCTATTGCTAGGAGTCTGCTTCGTCTCAAGAGCCTCAGCGAGGATGTGACCTATGGCTAAGAGTTCTTGTAGATCTGTCAATGGGGTCTTATCCACTTACTCGACAGAATCTAATGGTCATTTGTCAATGGGGTCTTATCCACTTACATGACAATACACCTATGCCTAGTGGCATAATTAAGGAGCACAACACCGATCCCGATCACCTGATCCTAACACGAGGGTTTGTGCTTAATTTGAAAAGTTATCCCCAAACTCCTTTCAAACAACGCAAAGAAAAACACTATGTTAAAATAAAAATTAACTGACTAGTTAAGGATCAGTGTCGGCTCCCTATCCCAGCAACGTATCCGTAGACACGTATAACCAAGAGAGAAGGATCTCTCGTAGGTCAACTTGACCTCCTTCGTGTAATGGGAAGTCAACACAGAGTTGCATCTGCCGTAAGTGACAGCTAATATGTCCTCATGACATATTGTTATGGAAAGAACAAGAATTCATAAAAGCTCGCACTTCATGCGCTTTTAATTCTCAGCTGTTCGAAGGAATCATCAAGTTACTCATGAAGTGCTTTAGCGATCACACTTGTTTCAAGGAAGACCAGGGCTTTCTTTGAAATGGATCTCTTCTGGATGAAGCCTAGAGCCTGGCTGGCATCTGGCTGGCGCCTCGCGCTTGCCTGGCACCTCGCGCCTGCCTGGCGCCTGACGCTTGGTTGGCGCCTAGCTCCTTGGAAGGCACTTTTCGCCCGACTCCTGGTTGGCGCCTCGCGCCTGGAAGTAGCTTCGCGCCTGGCTCCAGACTGGCACTATTTGGCGCCTGGCGCCTAACTGACTCCTCTCCACTTGCTGGAGCTTCGAGCTTGGTAGAGTCTCGAGGATGTCTGGCGATGTCCACATCGGACACTCTTATCTGTCCGATTTGTTCGCCTCTAGCGCATCAGCGCTAGGTTGGAGGCCCCCTCTCTTCATCAAACAATGACAGTGTTCCTTGAAACTGTCTGCCTCTGGCGTTTTTTACGCCTGTTTTGGCATTTGGCGCCTGGTTGGCGCTACATTGTCCGAAAGTCCTGAACCTCCACAATAGTTTATCAGAAGACTGGAGAAGGGTGGAAGAAATTCTTCCATTTTGAGCTTTTGGCCTCTCCGGCAAGGGGAGGTGGTTGTAGTCAGCTACATCCATTAGACGATAGGATATCTAACAGTACGAGAGATAAGAGTCTTCCTCCGAGGAGGATCCTTCTTGAATCCTTCTGTTGCTAACGAGATCTCTTCCTATCTGTTGATGAAGTTCCTCGTTGCAGAATCTTCCCTATCCTTGTCCGAAGGAAGGGAAGGAGCTTGGAAGTCGAAGGAGACTCCGAGCTGAAATTGGAGGACTCCTGATTTCTAGCTCTTTATTGTATCCCTCTGAATACCTTCTGGGAAGCATTTCGAGCCCTCATCGCATCCCAAAGACTCTGTAGGCAAACGTTTAAACCATTCCTCCTTCTGTAGATAAAAACGTAAGTACCCTGCCTGGACAACGAAACCTCTATCTGAAAGCGTTGAGTCAGGAATAGAGGGTTTTAGTTCTTTTACCAGACATACTATGCTGGCAAGAACCCATAGCCGAGTCTCCATAGAATCTGATGCGAGATTCCAATGCACAAAAAATTCACTTTGCCTTCTTGGATGTTTAGGGCCAAGAGAAACAAAGAATTCCCTCATAAAACCTCTCAAAGAAGTTTGATGAGGAGCAGTTCCATCTTGTCGGAACCCGGAATCTGTGGCCACAAAAGATCCCATTAGAAGTATATGATATCCTACTCTTGTCGTATTGAGGGATCACATAAGATCCCGAAGCTGTTAATCCTCTGCTATCTCCAATTCCCCTTGTAGAGACAGAGCATAGCCTTTTACTGCGCTCTTTGATAGCAGATATATACAAAGGTGATTCTTCCCTCTGAAAAGGCAGAAAAAACCTCTATGTGGTTCACAGAGGTATCGGAAGAGGACAGTTTCCTCATTCCATCAAGCACGATTTGCAGCAATTCTATGTCCTGGCCATGACTATTGTCATTCACCTTGAAAAATCCTCTCATTCATGTCCACTTCTGGTCAGTCTGCATGCAGACAGACTCAGAGTGGAGAGGTTGTTAAGGTCTATTTATAATAGATGATGATAGAATATCCAGACTTTCTTGGAAAAGACTTCCAAAACATGCTGTGAGAAGAACGTGACCTCGTGAATCCAATCTCTCTAAGACCAAAATGAGGCATAAAGTATCATTCTCTCTTCCTTTGACGCCCATTTATCTTACTATCTGTTAAGATTGTATAAATCTAGGGGAAAAAAGACTAAAGTTTATTCCCCTTTTAAAATAAAAAAAGGCATATACCTTTCTTGGTTCGAGAATAAGGAAGCAGTATAGAGGCAGCATGTTCGTCTTCCACCTTGCGAAGAGATCTATGACGAAGACATCTCGCAGGTTTCCACAACTCTCTTTCCCACTAAGATTAGACATAAGTCAATAGTTATATTGTCGATCGAGAAGGTTCTCACGGACGTGCAACCTTGTGCAGCGAACCTCTTAAGGATCGTTACGTTCCATGTCTGTGTTCCAAACAGATTCTCTCTTGTTAACGCGAACAGAGGCGAAAAAAGAGATTCTCAATACTTCTTGAAATATGAGGGAGCTGTGAAAATGGCTTAATTAATTTAAATCATTTCGTCCCTCCTTGGGATCGAGCCCTCTTCAAGATAGACGGGGAACGAAATCAGGAACGAACCGTGCCGTTACTGAGCCTGCTGTCAGAGAGGCTACTGAACCCTTCGATTAATAACTCGCTAGTATATTGAAAAGTTAGCAAGTCCATTATTTTGCTTCTGTAAGCATGTGTTAAATTCATATTGTTGTCTCATTCCTATAATCCTGTTACATTGCGGTAAACATTACCGCAAGATTACAAGGGATCTTTTTATTGAAAACTCCTTAGCAAAACGAATACCATGTTATTCATGTTTGCCTATAAATCCCCTCAATTCGAGGCAAAGTCCATGAATGTAGGGGGAATATACGGTTAACCATTCGATCCCGTAGGAGAGAGAGATGTAACCAACTGCTCATGACCGAGAACTGGATGGTACTGTATTGGTTTACAATGACAGCCGTCTCGTTCGCTGCCTCGCTGCATTCTTCCTGAGTTGCCAGTTACTCCATTCAATGAAGGAATATAATAAAATTATTCTCGAGCCTAAGGAAGCTTTCAATAATGCATATTTAAGCCAAACAACCCTTGTTAAATACCTAAGCTGAGTAGGTATTGTCGTAACAAACCTTTTAAGCGAAGTCCTTACTAGGAAATTCCTGTAAGGATATAGATAATTCCGTAGCGAACCACAAAGGCAACTATGGTATGCGTATATGACTTGTCATTCAGTAGTCGTATACTACACCAAACCTTATTACGTACTACATTCTTTCCTCTCCGATGCAGAGAGAATGGAAATCTTACTCTCTTCATTCTTTTCGTAAATAAACCCGAATTAGTATTAGTTGAAAGAGATCGCAAATGAAAACCGAGGATCGAAGAGAATCTCTCAAGCTTTTATTCTCTTGGAGATAAGGCCGTATTCTACGCCTCTATTATCTGGAAGAGCCTCTAATCAATGAATGAGAGCTTGTACGAATCTTGTTCAATTTCCAAACGATTGCCACTCTTTCTGTAAATGGTTGGTTGCATTATTTTTAGGAGGAGGAGGATTTTAATATCCTCTTACTAGTAATGAACTAATTCTCTCAATAAAAAAGGTCGCTTAGGTCTTATAAACTGAGAGACCTGCCCCTTTATTGGCTTCCAATTCCGATCTATCTTCCATTTCCTGTCCATCAAGTTGGGAGAAGAATGAGCAACCGGAGGAGAGCGCCTCCTTTCGTAAGGTGAAGGGCTTTTAGCAGTACCGACTCTAACCTGACAAGGGCTACGGCTGCCTGTGCGACATCTTGAGTCCCCGCCAGGAGAAGGCCGATCTTGCTCTTGCCTTTACTTGCATTAAGACTATCCTGACAAGGGCGACGGCCGCCTGTGCGACAACTCCCGTCCCTATCAGGAGAAGGCCTCGAATGTCTTTCACCTTTCGCAGAATCAGGCATATCCTGACAAGGGCTACGGCCGCCTGTGCGACATCTAGAGACCCTGTCAGGCGAAAACTGATCCGGCGAAAATTCCCAAAGAGGAGCCTCTCGGTCCGCCTCTAACTCCATTTCCGATGAAGATCCTGGTTCATAGTGCCTGGAGCCTGGCTCCTGACGCTTGGTTGGAGCCTTGCGCCTGGTTGACACTTGGTGGCTGGTAGGCGATTCAGGTGCCAGGCGCCTGGAATGAGGCTCAGGCGCCAGGCGCTTGGAAGGAGGCTCAGGCACTTTGCGCCTAGTTTCAGGCGCTTCAGGCGCTTTGCGCCTAGTAGGAGTTTCAGGCGCTTTGCGCCTTTCTATAGAATCCTCTCGCCTTGTCTGCGTTTTGCGCCTGGCAGGCGCCTCGTCCGAGCTGTCAAAGACTTCTATCGGACGGGATTTCTTAACGGGAAGGAAGTGATCCTTTCTCCTGGGAGGATCCTTCTTCAAAACTCCCATTAACAAAGATATCTGTTGTTGCATTTCTCTTAGGATCTTCGTAGCGGCGTCTTCTTTCTCCGTATCCGATCTAGGGGAAGGAGGATCTGATGAATAAATCTCTTTCTTCTTCTTCTCAGGTGGATAGTCCTCCGGAAAACTTTCCGGGCTAGAATCCCAAGCTGGCGATTTCCACGATCTTTTAGAAGGTCTCGATAGCTTGTCAGAACTCCACTTTTTTTTTTTTTTTTTTTTTTTTTTTTTCGATGAAGAATCGGATGACGAAAAACACTGTTTTAGGATGCCTTTCCAACGGCTATCCTTGGCAGTCTGGGACGCTACTACAGAACCTGCCGAGGGGACGCCCGACCGGTGGGGATTCTCTGAAACCTCCGTGCGGCTTTCGACATTCCTTCTCCTCTGGGCTTGTGAGTTTGGAAGAGGTCTAGGCCTGAGAGCGAGACAGAGCCGATCGGACGCACCCTCCACTATTTTAGGACGCCTTTCCAATGGCGAACCTGGCAGTCTGGGACGTTCTACAGAATCTGCCGAGGGGACGCCTGACCGGTGGGGATTCTCTGAAACCTCCGTGCGGCTTTCGACATTCCTTCTCCTCTGGGCTTGTGAGTTTGGAAGAGGTCTAGACCTGGGAGCAAGACAGAGCCGATCAGATGCACCCTCCACTGCAATGGGGAACACTGTAATCACTTCTTACCTTTTAATAGCTCACATTTTGAGCTACATCCCTTGTCTTCAAATTGCAATTATGAATTTGAAGTTTCTGTGAAGTAAGAAGGTGATGAGGATGCAACACTACTAGTACTGTTAATACTCTAACTGCTCGTTAGTACGAGTAGCCAATAAAACTTCTAAAGGAAGCATATCTAGTTAGTATATTCTTTTCTGACTCTAAAGTAGAAAGTCATTATATTTCCTCAATCAATTCTAACACTTATTACTCGTATTAATGAATAAATATTAATATTTCCCTTTCTTGCAAACTATGTGAGTGTCTACCGACAATTTCGGTAGTTACACGTCATATATTCTAAGACATTTTCGAAGCCAAATTCATTAAAAAGGTAATCAAAGTTAATAAAAGCGTATGCCGAGCCAAAGACCCAGTGCTTCCCTCCAAAAGACAGCCCATAAGATCAATGGCGATGAAACACAAAAATCAAGTCAGGAGGTACCGCAAACGTATGTTTACAATACGGCGACTGAGAAAATCTGGTTCTAGAATGGTAATAGTTCCTATTCCTGCCACCCAGTGGCGGGGCGGTAGATCACCTGACCTACCTGCAGCGTGTGCCGCGAAATTCGAATTTCTGTTGGGACGACGGAGTCTATAGCTAAGTATATATCTGACAGGGAAGTTGAATGTACGAAAATGCTATTTCAGTTGAAGTCTAACATCCCAACCATTTTTCTTCCTTCAATTACCTGTGCCAATTCTTGGAGGCTTAAAAACAAGAAATGAAACTCAAGAAGTTGAAATGCTGATCCATACAGTAATATCCAGGTTTCAACTACTACCTCTCCAACTGAAGTTTGATGGACCTGAGAACAGCAGGGATCCTGCTGTCAAAGGAGAACACAAAGTACATCATCTGTGGATACAACTGGAACTCTAAAATTGAGGCACATGAGTCTGATCTTGTCCCCAGCTGATACGAGCTAAAACTGTCAGTGTGCATACGTATGTCCATATTCACATACAAGCACCTAACTGATGAAACTAGATATTTCATACAGTTAATTTGAAGACTACAATGCTGGTATGTCTGAATCAGGTGGCTGAAGTGACAAGTTTCACAGCAGATGTCACTGAGATAGTAATGTAATGTCCAAGTCTGATCATGTTCCTGTGGGCTCATGCAGCTTCTGGTGCCAATGTCATAGTGAAAAGCTCAAGAAACAGTCATCAGTGCAAAACACAGCCTTAAATTGGTACATCTTCATTACCCACAGACATGAAGTTATCTCCTCTGCTAGGTTATTGGTTTGAGAAAGCGGGTACGTATCTTTGAGGTCCAAGAATGCTAAGAAAGTCTCCTTTCCTGATAAGTACCATATCAAAGCTACCATTTCCATCCTGAAAGGAGTCCACTGCACAAACATGTTCAGGATGATAAGGCCAATGCACACAACCTGTGACCTTTGGAACTCAAGAGACAACTGTAAAATAGAAACCTGTAAACCTGTCTTGTACCACCTCTGTAACCTACTTCTACATCACTGACTTCATCTTGTCCTCCAAGGCCTGGACTCTTTCTTTGGGGGGGAGAGGGAATGCTTGTCACCAGAAAAGGTAGGTGATAGCCAACCCTGAAGAAATTCAACACTCACAAAAATGACAAAGTGTCTCCACTTTCTTCCACTTCCCCTAGCAGACTTCACAGTGTCCTGGTCTTACAGGTTGACAGCTGCTTTTTATTCAACAACATAATCATGTTACAGGGTGGGTTTGAATATAGGATATTTCGGGGCCTAACCTATTCATAAAAGCCTGAAATAAGACAAGACCTAATCAACATTTGTTCATACCCATAGCCTATAATGTATAATTCAGCACACCAAATTTTTAAAACATATACTGTACCAAGCTGTTTTTATCTTACCCTACCCCTATTAAGTTAAAGAACTATTAGCTGGCAATGTCAGAGATAAGCATATAAGCTGACCAATAATATTTACAAAAAGGACTTTTATGATAAGTTTAGTAATAAAATTATTCTTACCTTTACTTGGAGAAATTTAAGGTGTACTATAAAAATACTGTTTTATAGTGAATGCTCAGTTAACAAAACGAAGCACAAAGCTGGAAACACTGAAAAGGTTCCCAATGATAACGGCAAAGGATCAATATTTAGGTAAACCAAATTTATGAAAAATTAAAAAAGATTACTACAGTCCAAAGCAAATGTTGAATTAGTACAATATATATATTAGGTACCTTCAAAATATTATTAGGACAGCTTGCCAGGATTTCCCTGAAAGAAAGTTCTTAGGTTCACCATTGAAGTAAGACCTTAGATTTGTGGTATGGATCTGTATCTTTTTTATTGTACTGTTCCGTGGTCCTATATATACAGTGGGGTATCACTAAAACCAGGAAAGATTTCAAAGTTCATAACAGCAACGCATATAAAAAACTTGAGTATAAATAAAATGTAAACCTTCATTTTTTGCACAATAAGGTTGAGAAGCTGATGGATAGTAACAAACTGAAATCAGGGTTTAAACAGTGAATGCATGCTTAACCCTCTTAAGACTTTTCAGTCTAATCTGGATCTCTGTAAGCATATACTTTCCCAATTTCTATAACCCTCACTTTTCCAAGAGAATTTTCTACCATATCCTTTGGTTTTATGCACAATTCCTCAGCCATTCTCCTTTTCCCCTTGACTCTCTGGCCAAAACTAGATTTAGATATATTGTCCACTCCATCAGTATTTACATAAAAAATAAAAAGCATGAGTCCCAATCTTTGGAAAAGCTCACCTATACCCATTCTTCCACCTAATGAAGATGAATTTCTGCTTACCAAGATTTCTTCTTCAAAGGACTTGCAAGCATTAAATTTTCAATCATGTATTTAGAGGTCAAAATGCAACATGAAAAATATCTTTCCAGAGCAATCATACCTACCAATGAACTTTACTATTTGAAAAAAAAAAGAAAAAAAAAAGAGCAAGGTTACCTATAAATGCCGCAAAAAATTGTATGCAATGACATTGCTAGCATAATATTGGCTGACAAAAAACTGCATAAAGCTGCAAAAAAAAAAAAAAAAAAAAAAAAAATTATATAAAGTAAAAATAAATCTTTCAAATAATCACAAAAATATAAACACACTATCCTGCTGGTAAACATTTAGTCTATGAAATTACATGTTAACCAAAACCTCATTAGAAAATTTCTTAAGTTTAATGACAATGTGAACTGTATTACATCCTTACAACAAAATAACTGGTACGAAAAAAAAAAAAAATCATTTCAAATTTACTCAGTATATCAAACTGTGCATTTGGGTCAAGTAATCTTCAAAATACCTAAACTGAAAACATTTCACAAAAGTACAATGCATTCGATTTCAGTTATCGTAATTAATATCACAATTTTTTAAAAGTAAATTGTATTTTTTTCTAACTATACAAACCTGAGCTCCTTTCCATTAGGAATTACTTTCAGCCTAAGCTGGAATACTGCCGTTAAATTCTTGAACAAGGTGATTAGGCAATAACTGCCGTCTGGTTGTTGAGTAGGCCCGCCTGCCCAGGTGTACACTCCACTTTGCCTTTTGGCCCAGGTTTCAGATTGAGGGGTGGCATGAGGTGGGCATTCATGTAAAGGACCTCAAGTTTGTATAGTTAGGAAAAATACAATTTACTTTAAAAAACTGTGATTTGTTCATACATGATAATAGTACAAACCCTCGGTCCTTTACATAAGGAAGACTCACTGATTGGTGGGAGGAATGTGAGTGAGCCTCTAGAACTGACTGGAGTTTAGTACACCTGGGCTATTCCTCCTGGTTGTAAGAACGAGGAGTGCCCTGCCTCTCACAACTTGATCGGAGTACAGTTGATCTCCCTTATTCGCGTTCTCGACATTTGCAGACTCACACATTCACAGATTTCTCTATAGACCTTATCTAGCCATTATGCATAGGAAATTAGTGTATTCGCAGTTTTTTTCTATGAGAAATATCCACAAATTCCTGGTTTTTCTAATCTATTTCATCATAAAATGCAATTTTTTGTGATAAAACTGCTAAAAAAAAAAACACAGGTATAAACACTTTTAGTGGGTTTTTCTTGAGTTTCAGTGAACAAAATAGGCAGTTTTTTTAAGCATTTTTCCAGGTTTCTCAAACTTTCAACCATTCGCGGATTCTAGCTACTCGCAGAGGGGTCTGGTACGCATCCCCCGCGAATGCTACTGGGGGGGGCAATGTACAGGAGCTGCATGATAAAGAGTCACTTTTGGGCCTTTTCAAAATGACTAAGGAATTGTAACCAATCTGAAAAAGGGCTGGGAAGAATACTGTATTCAGAGGCATGAATGCAAAGTTCTGAGAAGCGTTTGCATTACTGCCAGTCGCCTTCCTTCCTTTGCTAAAGAAAGGAGCAGGATTGCATCTATGATTCTGCTCAGAAAAATAGAAAGGAAACTCGATGTGCAAGCTTACCGCATCAAACACCCAACCAGCAAGTGTAAGTTCGAATCCTATCCTCAACCTGAAGGAAGAGGAGTAGAAGGACGAGGAGGGGAAGGTGGAGAGGTCAGTTGCTCTCGCATCCTTCTTACCTCTAGAACCGCACACTATAGGCGAGATGCAACTTGTCCTCTTGAAGGAGCCAGGTAAGCAAACACAGCTTGTGAGCATCCACCACCCAACCAGCAGTCCAAGGAAAAGAGGATCCAAGGACCTGTGGGCAGACCCAAATTATGAAAGATATACATGTGGTCATGATGAGACCGGGACCGGTCCGACATATTCTTTGGAGTAATGAAAAGTACCAAGCCACTGGCACTGCTTACTCTCTGAGAGAGCAGACAGTGGATGTATCCAACTGCAGAGAAGTCCCTCATGGTCTCGTAGGACTCGGAGGAAGACATTCGTTGGGCACTTCTGCACTGGAAGTCAGCAGTGGATAAAGGAATCAACACTCAATGAAGGGTGTCCATCCTTCATAGGTACAGCAACACACCAATAGGACAAAGTATAATGACTGATCTGGATCTACCAATAGAAAGTCCAAAGCGCAGAGATCATGAAGGATTTGAACTCGTCAACAGATGCTGAATGATTACGCATCCGAGACATAGTCACGACATGACCCCCGCCTTTTGAAGGGTGACGTTGAGAATGAACCATGCAAATCTTCTATCTTCTTCGCCAACGATGTTGAGAGACGAGATGATTCTCACAAAGTATGTGCACATTGGATGAAAGTCAAATGCCTTCTAAAGACAGAGGTCCCTGTGATGGCAAGACAGAGAAGTTTCTCATCAGTAGTTGAATCTCAACTAAGGAGAAACAATACTACTTAGTGAATGACTGAGGTGAATGTGGACCTACGTCTCTTCACAGTTGAATTGTAGAGAAAAGAACTCTAACGATTCTGATCGTAGAAAAAGTTCCATCAATGACACCCACCAGCAAAGACAGCTCTAATCCCTGGTGTTTTACAGAGGACTGAAAAAGTTATTCCACTGTTTCATCGCTGCTCAGCGAGAAAGTCAGTGCCTGCAAGATGGAGAGAGTCTTTCAGTAGTAATGAAAACACAGGGCTTATACTGCCTGAAGAACTGCTTTTTGTGGGTTGGATCAGGGAGGAACTTTTCTATCTACTCTGGAAGCAGAGCTAGTCAGGCAGGGAACAGGCTAAGTCTTCCATTTTTCATTTTCAATTCAGGGTGAACAAAGAATACTTGAACACCTTACAAATTAGAAAATGTATATTAAAAGACAAAACTCAAATTGTTTGAAGAAACTCATTTTGCGTCATTGCAGCGGCTGATGAGGCAGGTGCGATGGAACAGAAGAATACAGACTTCTGTTACATATTGTGGGGTAAACAGAAAGATGATATAGAGTCTAATGAGATATATCTGTCTGAAAATTCTCGCAACAGCAAATGTGAAGCATGAGACATGGGCCTTATTTGAGAATTCTGAGTCAACCTGACACCAAAGTCTGTGATGGCCAGGCAGAGAGATTCAAATTGTCAGTTAATCTTCGATAGAAGAGAAACAATAGTAAAATTAACAAAATCTCAGAGAGAGGGCAGTACTCTGCCCCTCGCTCGACTCCTTATACTGAGTTGCCTGGTAGTGCATTCCATGTTGGAATGCGTTTGGCTTAGAACCATCGAGCACAAAAAAGATACACTCAATTATCTGCATTTTAACCAAAATAGGGGGGAAAGAAACCCTTTTGTTCGGTGATAATGCACAACTCAAACAATACCACTAGTCATCTCAAATTCAAACTGGAAACTCTTGGGAGGCCCTAAAGGCTGTCCTGAGTTCAGATTAGGGTAATTAAGAGACGGTACTATTTGTCTTGGTCACATACCAGAAGAATTAACTTACAGATATGCGCCTTTTACTCAGAGTGCAACTGTTAACAGATGCATGTCACAAGGAAAACATACTAGTATTCCTGTAAACCGCACTCCAGCCTAATTCTTCTTCATTCAAGAGCAAAGAATAAAGACTGGAAGCAGACCTCCTTCATTCTATAATGAAGAGAGCGAAGGTAAAGCTGTCCTGAAAGGAGACTTCTATGGTGATAACATGACACCAATGACAACTAGTTCAAGCCGAACTGGTTGTTCCCAAAACAGTAGCACTGGAGAGGTGTTCAAACTTCTAAGTGCTATCCATCCTGAACAGATTGACATATGTTTGGTAAGATCCTAAGATTGAACCAAAAACAGTCTCTCATATTCAAAATCTGAGGAGTAGACTCTATAGTTCCTCTTATCCCCTTATTCATCCCAATGTAACCCTCCCACCCCTCCCCCCTCTTCTCACTCTGTCAAACAAAGCATTCATTTCCTACAACTGTTTCGGGTATTCTTGTCTCACCAGAGTGGTTACTGACCATAGAAGGCAAAACACTCGGAGAGTACTAGAAGTTCCAAAGAAAATAAGCTCTCGGTGAGACCCCCGAATGTCATCAAACGATAATCGGGTGGGCCTCCTTGACTCCTGTAGAAATCGAGGAGGAACAGGCATAAAAATCAGTCCTATATGCAAACATTAAGACTGGAATGTGAGTATGATTCAACAGAATATGCACTCGAGGCTCCCAAAACGCAAGAACCTACAAGGGACTGCAAATTCAAATCTGTCCAAAGGACTGAAGAGCCAGGGAGAACATAGCCTCCAAGTGTTCAATTCAAATCCAAAGAATCTAAACATCAGGTATTGAGACTGTGAGAGGTCTCTCCGTCATCGACAGAAGATCCTTCCTCAATAACGTGGACGTACATCTGGTGGGACCTGAAGATCCTAACAGGAATGTAGTCCCCGATGCTGAATCCTGCGGAGGGCACTCAGCAGGATCCCTCCTATTCACCTCGCCCCTCCCAGTGTAGCCACAGGAAGTAGAGGGAATAGGTGAGGAAAATTGGACGCTCTCGCTCACCTTGCCAGCAGAACTAGCAGAAGTGGGTCATGGGTAGCCATCAACCTGTGGTGATGGCTGCGACACGAGTCTAGGACTAGGAGTGCTCTCGCCCTGGAGAAACGCTTTCCCGAGGAGGGTCAATATGAAACTCTCTCACAGCAGGAGAAATGTTTGCCGCCAGCGAGTCCGGTTGGTCACACGAATGTGACTGTGGCCTGGGTGAAATTGAGCGTGCACCTGACTGTTGAGGGCCGGTACCATCCTCCAACACGTCCTAGTCCCCGTTGAGGCCAAACCTCTCAAAAGGACTGAACGGGGGACCCCCTACCGGTCTCACTGCATGCACAGTCCAGCGGGACCACCACATTAACCCTGATCACCAGCAAGGTGTGAGTCACCTGCACAACTCAATAATTCTTTCTTCCACTCTATGCCTGAGTCATGACAGTCAGCGGACTCGGCGTCATCGACATCAGATGCATGAGAATCCGTAGATTTATGTGCACTTGGGGAATCTCGTGAACAAGCGCCCAACACGGAACTAGTAGTCTTAGGGCCAGAGCCTCTAAGACTAGCAGCAGAAGTGCGAACGGAGTTTGCGCTTCTACAGCTCCCGACATGCTTGACCCTGGGGACAGTGTGACAGTTCTTGTTCCCGAAGAAACAGGCAAGACAACGGAAGACCCAACTGCCTCCTCAGTTCAAGGAGGCAGACCCTTAGAAGTCACTTGACGAGACTTCTTGGGGCAGGGCCAGAATACCTTCTCCTTCTCCGGCCTTAGGAGTTGAAGAGGAGCAGGTTGGAGAAAAATATGGTGATCAGGAAGAGGAAGATGACAACATTTGACAAGCTCTCTTCTTCCTTAACTTCTTGTTCGCCAAATTCTGCAAGACCTCTTCAACAAGATGAGGCACATTTACCAGCAGAAGTAGTGTTAATAGTCATAGGGCAGCCGTGAAGGCGTTGTCTAGTGAGGAAACTCCAGGACAACAGCGGCAAATTAATGATTTCCAGCAGGGGAAAAGTACACACTCTTAAGGACCAATATTACACCATGCTACGAGTTACAGGTACAATTCCGAGGTTAGAATAGCCAAAACGAAGAGATGTCCTACCATCTATAGCTGTAATCAACTAACATGACCATTAGCCTCTAAAAGAAAGAAAATATGATAAAAAAATAAGGATAATCCTCTCGCATCTAAAGGCACTACCCTCCGAAATGAAAGAAGATCCCTCAAACACCAAAATCACACGCAACCCACCCTTTGTCCAATAAACTAGCGGAAGGATGAAAGAGACTAGGAAATACTAGAGGAAAAACAAAGAACAAACCTCTGAAGTTCCCCTCAGTAATTTCCAAAGCATAAGCGTAAATTTCAAATGAATACACTGTCTCGCCCCTACATTAAAGGGAGAAAACCTGCCTACCAGACGGTAGTTGCTGCCTAACCATCTTGTTCAAGAATTTAACAGCCATATGCCAGCCTATGCTGAGAGTAATTCCTAATGCAAAGGAACAAGGGTTTGTGTATCATGTAGGAACAATCATTATTTTCTATATGTACTTCATCAATTCTCTCTTCCCAAGAGAATACATACAATAACTAAAAAATCTGGTCTTATAACAAAATGCAATATTTAGCTAAAGCTTAGGCATAAGTATAATGTAAGCACAATCAATACTGTAATAACTACACTGTGTGCATTAGAATACACTTGTGCAATGACCCTTTCCAGATTTTTGTGAATGAAGAGCCTTGTACCATTAATAAAATATGCAATGCCAAAAGTCTAATTTTGCTTATAATATATAGTACATGGTAAAAAAAAAAACTAATGGAAATTAAAAAAAGGAATTCAGAAAAAACACAAGTAAAATCAACATATTTTCACCAACAGTACAAGACCCATAGCCTCACTTGATTCAAGCAATCTTTATTTGCTGGTAGCTTTGTTAATTCCAGCAGTAAACTTGACGAGTCTCAATTCATGTTCAAATTATTTAAAACACACTACAAAGAAAGATATAGTAAAAAAGAAATCTCTCTGGTGATAAAAAACAAAAGACAATTGCAGAGCACAACATTGCATGGCGCCTCATATGCAAATGATACTTTCATAGGCACACAAAAAAAAAAAAAAAAAAAAAAAAAAAAACTGGCATTTTGCAGATTCCCAAACATTGTAGTATGAGGCTTAAATTCAATAGGTGGCAAAAGGTGAATTATGAATATTTTAAGGTGAAGCACTGTGCACATTTGACTTACTTCCTCTTTCTGGTACTGTACTTACGATATTCGGATTCTTTATAACTGATACCTGCAATATTTTTAAACTGTATTAAAGACAATTTCTTCTTTGGCTGAGTAAACTGGCTTCCTAGAAGCACAACTCCACAGAAATAAATTAACGATTCTAAAACAACCTATTCACAAATATTCAATTAGGTTTTCTGATTGTAATTTAGTCAAGCACTTCTGGTTTAATCCTATTAAATCTTCACACAAAAAAATGCCCTTTGGAAATTCAGTAAATACAGTACACGTACTAATGTAAGTATTAAAATATCTATACACTGTAATATGATATTGTCATGATACAATAAAGTTTTATACATACTTACCTGGCAGATATATACTTAGCTATAGACTCCGTCATCCCCGACAGAAATTCGAATTTCGCGGCACACGCTACAGGTAGGTCAGGTGATCTACCGCCACTGCTGCTGGGTGGCAGAACTAGGAACCATCCTGATCCCATTTTCTAAAACAGATTTGCTCTTCCACCTGTCTCCTGAGGGGAGGCTGGGTGGGCCATTTAATAGTATATATCTGCCAGGTAAGTATGTATAAAACTTTATTGTATCATGACAATATCATTTTTATACATTCAACTTCCCTGGCAGATATATACTTAGCTGATTGGCACCTTTGGCGGAGGGTAAGAGACAGCTAATTACTGAATAGACAGGGAACAACATACGTTGTAGGTAACAAAAATATAAGAAACCTTGGTTCCTACCTGTGTCGGCGAAAGACTTCATGGCTACTGCCTAGGAGCTTACATCGCCTCAAGAGCCTCAGCGAGGTAGTGACCTCATGCTAAGAATTCTTGATGGTCTGTCGATGGGGTCTTATCCACTTACTCGACAGAACCAAAGGATCTTTGTCAATGGGGTCCTATCCACTTACATGACAAAACACCTTGCCATATGGCATCATTAAGGGAGCATAACACCGATCCAGATCACCTGATCCTAATACCGGGGCCGGGGTTAAGTACTACGATTGAAAGGAGTTATCCCCCAATATCCTTTCAAACGACCATAAAAAACTCAAAACCAAACAATCTTTTAGTTAAAAACAATATTATTTAAGGATCAGTACCAGCTCCCTGTCCCAGCACGGTATCCGCTGATACATAAGGTCCAAGAGAAAAACACTTTTCATAAGTCACTCTGACGTCTTTTAAGTAGTGGGAGGCAAATACCGAGTTGCATCTCCAATATGTTGCTGCTAATATGTCTTTCATTGACATATTTCTATTAAAGGCTAGGGAAGTTGCAATTGCACGGACTTCTTGTGCTCTAACCCTAAGCAGCTTAAATGTTTCCTCTTGGCATTTCATGTGAGCCTCCGTTATCACATTTCTTACGAAGAATGCTAATGCGTTCTTCGACATTTGCCTCTTCGGGTTCCTTACCGCGCACCATAGGCTCTGATTACAACCTTGAAGTTGACTCTTTCTCTTCAGATAAAACTTCAGTGCTCTGACCGGACAGAGAGACCGTTCTGTTTCTCTACCCACAAGGGGAGAGAGGCCCTTGATTTCAAAACTTCTGGGCCAAGGGTTAGAAGGATTCTCATTCTTGGGCCAAAAACAAAGGTTGGAAAGAGACAACAGCAGAATCTCCTCTAAAACCTACCCGAGAGTCTAATGCATGTATCTCACTGACCCTCTTGGCCGTCGCGAGGGTCAAGAGAAAAATGCACTTCCTCGAGAGGTCCCTAAAGGATGCCTTATCAGGTGGTTCGAAAGTATTCGAAGAGAGAAACTGGAGGACCACATCTAGGTTCCAACTTGGAGTGATAAAGGATTTAGACTTTGTAGTACCAAAGGATCTTATCAAATCATGGAGATCCTTATTGTCTTCTATGTTAAGGCCCCTGTTTCTAAATACAGCCGAGAGCATACTTCTATAACCTTTTATGGTAGAAACAGCTAAACGTGATTCCTCTCTAAGAAGAGATAAGGAAATCAGCAATTTCGGTCACAGAGGTATCGGAAGAGGACAGCTTCTTCGACCTACACCATCTACGGAAGACTTCCCACTTCGATTGATAGACCCGCAGAGTAGAGGGACATGCGGGCTCTGGCAATTGCGCTTGCAGCTTTTTGCGAAAAGCCTCTCGCTCTGACAAGTCTTTCGATAGTCGAAAGGCAGTCAGGGAGAGAGCGTGGATGTTTCCGTGATATCTCTCGAAGTGGGGTTGTTTGAGCAGATCTGTCCTCATGGGAAGAGATCTGGGGAAGTCCACCGTCCATTCCAGTACCTCTGTGAACCAATCTCGAGCGGGCCAATATGGGGCGATTAGAGTCAGTTTCGTCGCCTCTGAGGAACGGAACTTTCTTAACACTTCCCCAGAATCTTGAACGGGGGAAAAGCGTAGGCATCTATGCCCGACCAGTCCATGAGAAAAGCATCTATCGCTATTGCTCTTGGATCTTCTACAATGGAGCAAAAGTTTTCTATCCTTCTGGAGAGAAACGTGGCGAACAGATCTATCTGAGGCTTCCCCCAGAGAGACCAGAGCTTTCGGCAGACTTCGGAGTGTAGGGTCCACTCTGTTGGAAGGACCTGGTTCTTCCTGCTGAGTCTGTCTGCTCTGACATTTTTTGTCCCTTGTACAAACCTCGTCAGCAATACAGTGCCTCGTTCCTCTACCCATATCAAGAGGTCTCTCGATACCTTGTATAGTGTAAGCGAGTGAGTCCCCCCCTGTTTTCGGATGTAAGCCAGAGCCGTGGTATTGTCCGAATTTACCTGGACTACCACGCCTCTGACCTCCGACTCGAAGTATTTCAAGGCTAGATGAACTGCCATAAGTTCTTTTACATTTATATGCCAGGACACCTGTTCTCCTGTCCAGGTTCCTGACACTTCCTTCTTTCTAGAGTTTGCTCCCATCCCCTCCCGTTTCCGAGGCGTCGGAAAACAACACTAGGAGAGGGTTCCGAATCGCAAGGGATATGCCTTCGTTCTTCTGAAGCGGGGTTAACCACCACCTCAGGTCTAATTTTATTTCTTGAAGAATGGGAAACTGATCCGAAAGATCCCCTTTCTTTCTGTCCCACATTCTTTGCAGGTAAAATTGCAGAGGTCTCAGATTGAGCCTCCCTAGGGAAACGAACTGCTCCAGCGACGAAAGGGTGCCCAGAAGACTTAACCATTCCCTCGCTGAGCTTCGTTCTTTCCCTAAGAAGTTTGATATTTTCTCCAAGCCTCGAGCAATTCTGTCTTGCGATGGAAATGCTCGAAAACCCCGAGAATCCATCTGAATCCCCAGATAGACAATGGTCTTGGCTGGGGACCATCTGAGACTTCTCGAGGTTCACGAGCAGTCCGAGTGTGAGCGAACGAGATTCAACTTCGTTTCTAAGTCCTCCAAACATTGTTGTTTTGACTTGGCCCTTATTAGCCAGTCGTCCAGATAGAGGGATATGTTCACCCCCTCCAGATGAAGCCACCGTGCTACGTTCCTCATAAGGTTGGTGAACACTTGAGAAGCCATAGACAGGCCGAAGCACATGGCCCTGAATTGAAAGACCCTTCCCTGCATCATGAATCGTAGATATTTCCTCGATGACGGATGAAGAGGGACGTGAAAATATGCGTCTTGTAGATCCAAGGAGGCCATCCAATCTCCTGGACGCAGAGCCGCTAGCACCGATTTGGATGTTTCCATAGAGAACTTCTGTTTTTCTAAGAATCGGTTCAGTGCGCTCACATCCAGGACAGGTCTCCACCCTCCCGAGGCTTTCGGAACTAGGAACAGTCGATTGTAAAAGCCCTGAGAGTGTGGATCCGGTACTAATTCTATGGCCTCCTTGTCCAACATTTGTTCTACTAATTGCAGAAGGATCTTCCTCTTGACAGGGTCCGCGTACTTAGCCGACAGTTCTCTCGGAATAGACGTCAAGGAGGTCTGTCCCTGAAGGGGATGAGATATCCTCTCCTCACAATTGAGAGGGACCAGTTGTCCGCCCCTCTCGACGTCCATTCTTCTGCAAAATTCAGTAGTCTGGCGCCTACTGGTGTTTGGAGGACTTGAGGTTCATTTGCTTTTCTTGGTAGGTCTAAAGGCAGAAGCCCTACCTCTTCTTTCTGCTCCTCTCTTCTTAAAGGAGGATCTCGAAGATGAACTCCCTCGAAAGGGCGGCTTCGGGACCCGTGTCTCCCCCTTCGTGGCAGGAACAGCTGTCTTCGGCCTTTTGGTTGATTGAACCAGAAGGTCCTGTGTCGCCTTCTCGGTAAGTGAGTGAGAAATATCTTTCACTAACTGAGAAGGGAAAAGCTGGTTAGACAGAGGAGCGTACAGAAGGGACGACCTCTGTGCCGGAGAGACAGCTTTCGTAAGAAAAGAACTGAATACAGTTCTCTTCTTAAGTATTCCCGCCCCGAAAAGGGAGGCCACTTCTCCCGATCCGTCTTGCACTGCTTTATCCATACAAGTCAAAATACTATTAAGGATATCGGGGCTCAGTTGTTCATTGTCTTGTGTCCTCTTGGCCATCACCCAAGGGACCAGTCCAGAAAGTTGAAAACTTCCAAGACATGGAACAATCCCTTGAGGAGATGGTCCATTTCAGACATTCCCAAGTTGTCTTGGCTGAAGAAAGAGAGCGTCTCCTTGACGCGTCCACCAGCGTTGAGAAATCTGCCTCTGCAGTCACTGGGAGGGCGAGTCCCATTGCTTCGCCTGTCTCATACCAGATACCTCTCCTCCCAGAAAGTCTGGAGGGAGGGCAGGTAAAGACAGTCTTTCCCGCCTCCTTCTTGGAGTTAAGCCAATTTCCAAAAGACTGCAAAGCCTTCTTCATGGAAATTGTCGGCCGCATCTTCAAGAAGGACGACGACTTTGCGGTTTTCGCGCTCGTGAACAGCGACCGAGGAGAAGGAGGAGCGGCAGGACTCAATGAATCTCCAAATTCTTGGAGTAAAAGCGCAGCCAACGCTTTGTAGTCTGATAGCCCCGCCGCTTTTTGATCTTCGGTGTCAGAGACATCTTCTAATGCAAGTTCCACCGGAGAATCATTATTAGCCGAGGGAGAACGTCTCTTCTCGCAAGGTGAAGGACTCTTCGCAGGATCAACTGCTTCCCGACAAGGTCGACGGCCGCCTGTGCGACATCTTGTGTCCCTGTCGGGAGAATGCCGATCCTGAGAAAAAACCCGATAATCATCTAAGCCCTCCTGACAAGAATGACGGCCGCCTGTGCGACATTTTGCATTCTTCTCAGGAGACAGCTGTGCTTGCGGCAGATTTTCACCAGAAACGGACATATCGTGAACAGGACGACGGCCGCCTGTGCGACGTCTTTCGTCTCTGTCCAGAGAAATCCGTTCCTGGTCCAAATCATAAAGAGACTCTTCCTGGTTGATTTCTCCGTATTGTTCTTTTGAAGAAAATCTTTCAATGCGCTTGGACGTATCTGTCCGTCTCGGACTGTGTCGTCTGTCCGAGCTGTCCACATATGGAACTTGGCGCTTGGCTGGTGTCATTCCAGTACGACACTTCTGCCTGTCCGTCTTGTCCGCTTCTGGCTCCTGGCGCCCGGACGGAGTTGCCTGCGCACGACGTTTTTTCCTATCCAGGCTGTCCGCCTTGCCACGGCTGTCCGCGGTAGGCAGGCATCGCTTGAACATAGTTGTCCGCATAGGACATATCTGCCTGTCCGGGCTGTCCGCTTCTGGCGAATGGTGTCTGGTTGGCGCCGTCCGCGTAGGACACTTTTTCCCCGTCCGAGTAGTCCAATTCTGGCGCCGAGCGCCGGGTGGGTGGTTCTGTCCGACTCGGACTCTTCGTCATTGTACGTATGTTGCGTCTCAATTCTATGAGTTTTCATCCTTTCTTTATTCCTCTCTGTACTCGTACGAGGAGTAGAGGGGATAAGTCTGGAGTCCGGAACGCCCTTCGGACGAGATCTCTTAACCGGAAGAAAATCGTCCTTTTTCCTCGGGAGGTCTTTTCTCAATACTCCTACTAAAGAGGAAATCTGCTCCTGCATTTTACGTAGGATGTCCGTCGCTGTTTCTTCCTTCTCTTTGTCATGAATAGGAGAATGCGCTCTGGAAGGTGTAGGAGATCGAGATATTGTCCTTTTGGCTCTTTTCCTCTCGTAGGGAGATCGTCCGGAAAACGTTCCGGGCTCGAGTCCAACGTCGGAGCTTTCCAACTCCTCTTGATCGGACGCGACAATTCGTTGGAAGTCCATCCACTTCTTCGAGGAGACGAATCGGATGACGAAAAGCACTCTTTCAGGATGCCTTTCCAATGGCGATCCTTGGCAGTCTGGGACGCTACAGATTCTGCCGAGGGGACGCCTGACCGGTGAGGATTCTCCGTAACCTCCGTACGACTGTCGACATTCCTTCTCCTCTGGGCCTGGGAGCTTGGAAGAGGTCTAGGTCTGGGAGCGAGACAGAGCCGATCAGACGCACCCTCCACTACACTGGGGACACTTATGTCACTTTCCACATTCTTACCTTTAAGAGCTTGCATTTCAAGCTCCATCCTTCTTAATGCGGTCTTAAGATTTGCAATCTCCGTAGCAGAACTTGCAACATCTGCTACGGGAGAGGGTGATACTGCATGTGAGGAAGCAATTACTTGGGGGTTAGTTATACTAACTGGCTCGTTAGAGCGTGATCTACTCATACTTCTAGAGACAGCCTTTCTAACCCTATCTCTCTCTAGTTTCCTTAAGTAGGAATCTAGTTTCTTCCATCCTTCCTCATCCATATTCACACATTCATCACACGTGTTATTTCTCGTGCATTCATATCCCCTACACTTCTTGCATACCTTGTGAGGATCTAACGACACTTTCGGTAGCCTCACCAAACAACCCTCATTCATACATCTTCTAACTTCGCAGCTAGAATCAGACATTTTTGAGCAAAATCCAAAGCCAAAATCCAAAAAACGTTCCACAAAAGCGTATGCCACCACCAGATCCAAATACGTCACCAAAAAGACAGTCCAGAAGATCAACAGCGATGAAAAACGAAATCCAAGTCAGGAGGTAACAACAACGATGTTATGGCTACCCTCGACAGAGCAAATCTGTTTTAGAAAATGGGATGGTTCCTAGTTCTGCCACCCAGCAGCAGTGGCGGTAGATCACCTGACCTACCTGTAGCGTGTGCCGCGAAATTCGAATTTCTGTCGGGGACGACGGAGTCTATAGCTAAGTATATATCTGCCAGGGAAGTTGAATGTATAAAACTATTTTTTGTCTAAGGGTGATGAACTTCACATTTATAATTGCTGTCATCAAGCCCTAGGCCAGTGTCTCACGCCTCTAGCCCTTATAGTATAAGCCAGAAGAATGAAGGAATTGTACCCTGTCTTGACTCTTGTACTCTAGTTATTTTTGGTGCTATGGGTACCAGTAACATTAAATACTTTATTCTGAAGGGTACTATTTTGCACAAAACAAATCAGACTGTAAAACTGATACAAAATTGCCTAAAACAGCATAATTTTTTATCTAGCATTTTCCCAAGATGTAAAACTCTTAAATCTTTTATGTAAACACAAATATTCCTGACCACAGCTAAAAATGCTCATTGTAACTTATAACGAGGTAGGTAATTGTGGCAGATGAGTGAGTGGTGGGGTAACACCCACTCAACTATGTTCTCCTGATTAAAATGTATGGACTTCCCTGCATATAACAGTGATTCACAAATGTTTTAGTTTATTCACAGTATAGTGTATCCTATTATTGAGAGAGGTCTCATTGACGTACTGTATAGGTTAATGATAACAAGTTTCATAAACTTTCATGCATATTAACCGTGTTAACAGTGCTACTACATGTAACAGCCTTAGTAGTCGGTGTCTGAATACGGACAATGTGCTATAGGTTTCAAGCAATCAAGTTTGGGGATGTTTACAAGAAGCGTAAGCTGCTAACTTGGTAAGGTGCCCACAGTTACTCTTGAAACAGGAATTAATTAGACACAATAGTCATAAACAACCAACTTCTCTGGCTCAATATCTGCTGCACCAATAAAGCAATAGCTAGGCTTAATTTGAATTTTCCCTATATGTACATAAAAACCCAATGTCTTCTATATGGCTATACACTCCGTGAAAGTTTGTCCAATTACTGAGCTTAGTAACAAGGTAATTGGGACAATTCACTTGTTTTTGGGTTTCCCCCACCATAAAAACCCAGGTTTCTTAAGGGAATATTCCACAACAGTTATATAGAGGTGAGTGGAAAAAAAAAATCAGTAGTTTCACCAACAGCCGCCTAAGGGTTGAACGTGAAAAAAACATGAGATAAACAATCGGACATGGTTCATGGATTTGATGAGAAATGAGAAACTAAATACCTTGTACATCATATCACATCTAAAACTATAAAAAAAAAAAAAAAGGCTGTGGATATTTTACTGTGTCACGGCAGGCTGCATATTTGACTGTTTAGCTGGCATTTCTGGTGCACTTGTAGTCAATTATTTTCAAACTTTGGTTTCTAGTCGCATAAATGGGATGTGCACACAGCTTTCATTTTGCTTGCTTTTGTTATAAAGTTGTGAACTGGCAAGAAATCATGTGGAATTTTGCTAGAATTAGACAGTGAAAACAAATGATGTACAGGATTCGCTTAAAGTCATGAAGTGAAATAAAAAAATCAGATACCTTATCTATATACCATGTAGGGCATCATAGACACTACCAGCAGCCTTCCCCGTACATTTTTAGGCCTATTAATAGACATACTATATATTTAGTTGGCAACAAGCTGGCTAGCCTAACTTATCTGTGATCGTAAGCGAAATGACTCTGCCGATTGCCTAGGTAGGGTAGGCCTAGGTCTACAGCGCCGTAAAGCCGAGCTATTTTAGTACTAGACAGTATGTCTAGTATACTAACTACTAGGCCCCACATCATGAACTAGGAATTAGCCAAAAAGTTATTGGATCTAGTAATATAAATGACTGAGCGGCAACATAGCAGCCACTGATCCCGGAATGCAGCACCTTCCTGAAATAGTACTTGAATTCGCTAATATGCACATCAGTCAAGGGTTGTGGCCCACCCATCCTGGCAGCACACCATGACCTCTATGTTCCTCTCAAATTAAGTGTTTTTTCCTAAATTATGAAATATGCCTACCTAATGGCATAATTTAAGATGAAAATTCATCGTCTATCAGAGGAACCATCTTTCTCTAACAGTAGAACTCAAAATGACGTCGTCGCTGATTTTAAATGGCGTGAAACACTTCGGATACATTTGTGATTACGTCACTTTTGGCAGTGATTGACAGCGCATGTGCACCGGAAATCCTGGCTAAATACCTAGTAGCTAGCTACTAGAGTAGTCAAAGGTATTTCTATATAGTAAGCATTCCACATCGTTCGTCCCCGCGAATACAAAAGCCACCAGGAATTGGGGCGTCAAATGTATTTGCCGTGTTTAGTACGATCCCCTGGGGGTTAATTACAGTCGTCCGAATAAATATTACTTAAAATTCTTGAGGTTAAACTGCATAGAAAAGTCGCAACTGCCATAGTCTAGGCCGCCGCGGAATAGTACCTACCTAATATAGCTAGATCTACCTACCTATATATACTCTGTTTTTTTCCATCTGTCCATCCGCCTGTGGCTTTTGCACATGGTAACACTGCGTCCCAGGCTTTAAATCAAATCCTATTTTGAATATTAATGGTGTAATTTGCATATAGTAAATTATCAAAACACTTTTCAGTTGCAAATGTACACCAAGATATCCTTTTAGGTATGTACCTAAAACTTACATATAGCGTAACTATTTAATGCCCGGGACACATGCGCGACCACCACAGGCGGATGGACAGATAGGAAAAAACAGATTAGAGTCAAATACATAGGCTAGCCTGCTGTGATAAGGCAAAATATCCCCTTTGATAAAAAATTCCATATTTCCTTCGTTGCAGAATGAATAGGCTAATAAGATTGTTAACAGGCTAGTACCTGTTTACCAATAATTGCCTTAAAAAATCCATACAAAGCAGTGCAGTTAGCCTGGTCGTGCCGAACATCAGCTACGGTTGAGGTTACAAGTGGTCTACTAGTAGCTACTCTAGGTCTGCAATTAAGGTTACTTACATACTAGGTAGTAGCTAATTGAGAATATGTAACTTAAAGATTGTCCCTTTTACAAATTTCAGTAATAACATAACACTTACTGAGGCTAAGACCAAGCAGTGGATATTGACAAGACAAAATCATTTCCTATGCAATACGTCCCACTAGCTAGCTAGGTAGGTATACCTAGACTTTGCCGGCCACAGGCATACCCTGAATCGGTTAAGTTATTCAGTTTCAGTTCAATTTCACGCTGTTCTTGCAACAAAAATTAAATATAAGAGTTTCCGATAATGGTATTTACGAAAATTACATATAAAATGTAACACATGCAGAAACAGTTTATAATTTACCCATGATGTCCGGTGTTTTTATCTGATCCTGGAGTACAGCCCTAACCTCTTAGTACACGCATCTCAGACTTTGACAGATGAGAAGAGAAGACATAGCTAACTTTTGAGGCTTTCCCTTTCTTCCTTATGGAAGATTTATTCGATTTACAATAAAATTTCCGCTTCAAACATGAAAATAATTTAATTTCATATTCAAAACTAGGTTACCATAGAAATATTTATTGCACTTAATTTGTGCCCACATAGTTTGCACTAATTTCTTTAAAACAGAAAAACTGTTTGGACGGTTAGTATCATGCAAATAAAATTAAAGCGTGTATACATTTGTACTGTAGCCTCCAATATTACGAAGTTTATTACGAATGCAAACTGATAACTTAAATCAAAAAACAATTAGAGTTATATGCAAATACGATGGATATAACTGTTAACGGAAAGAAAGTTAAATGAAAATTATTTTCTTACACATTATATTTCATGATAATAGGAAACCTCTAAACATTACAGAAAAAACATTTACTTGCATTTTATATGATGAATAAAGTTTGTAGTACATCTATGAGTTATTATGTTTCATGCAAAAATATCATTACATATAAAATCATAGGTAATGTATAAATGTTTTGCCGCCACTAGTAACTTCTTCGATTCTTTTGAATAAATTATATTTGTGTGTAATTTCGAATTTGGCCTCCACCTATAATTAAAAGATTTATTCATTTTGAAAATATTTAATTAAAAATTAGTTTTTTATACGAAAATAACAATGATGTTCTGAATTAATTGAGATTTCCGAATAATACCAAAAGTCCAAAGTCAAATGACAACAAACGAATGACGGTGACGTCAACTACGAGCACCAACCAAAATCGTGCACGAAAAGCCATATCTCTTATTATGACAACAACAATTGTGTTGACGTCAAGAACCTTCTCCTTCGAATATTGTTTGTAAAATATTATATAAGCTGCTTATAAGATTAACGTCAACACAATTACGTTGTGAACTTGTTTTTCCCCTCTTTATAATAAACATCTTTGTAATTTGTTTGTTTAACGGTAATTAAAAAGGTAGTGGAGTAATTGCGAAAGGCTTAAAAATTTCTTAAATTCTAGGAGAAACACACACGTACGTATGTGACATCATCAACATAGCCTCCACCGTCGTGTGGCATAAAAGGTGTCTGTGAAATTATACATGCAAGCTTCTCCTGTGCGTTACTTTTCTCAAATCTCCCCTCATCGCAACCTCCCGCCCTTATTTCCCATCCAAGTAGGTCTGGGAGTCATTCGTCACTGACTGTCCACAAAAGCCTAGCCTCAAATCATTAATCATCTCATTTACGTATTCAACTTACGTTATTACTCTAGTAGTAGTTTCTTACCCTGGCTCGCTTTCTTATTCCTAATGTTCTTCTCGAAGTTTTGTTCTCATTGAATCACTGTATACCAGGATTTATGTCCGAGCGCAATACAGATCTAGAGTCATATATAATGTTTTTGAAAGCAGTTTTAGCATATTTGATTTCCAAAATTCACATTCAGACTGCACCTTATTCTATTTGCACGTTTCCATTCTTTCAATAAATCCACACTTAAAAGAACCTGTAGTCAATATATTTGCTCATACATATTTGAAAGATATCTAGTATTATTCCATCTCTTGTACATACTCTGTCATCATTAGATACTCTAGCAAACATGTATACAGAAATTATGCATGAACATTCGTATAGTAACTAAGTCTACGGACAGAACCAGCTCCGTTTCAGGGAATCCTTTCTCACCCCCACCCCCTTCGGAGGGGAGGGAGGTAGGAGGAACCCCCATCATAAATCATCTTATGGGTCCCCACTATAACCCTGTCAACCCATTGGACCAGCCGTTTGGCCGTGATTGAGTGACAGATGGACAGACAGACATAACGCCCTTTATTGTAAGATGATGGATTCTATTTATCAAGTGCAGTAATTGTGTAGGGTTTTGCTGATTAAAACACCATCATCTGATTGGGGATAATAAAGAGAAACTACAATGACCAGAAAAATGGATCTGGAAGACTTTAAACAAGGTTAAAGTTGAGTGCAAATGAAAGGAAGGATAAAGTTACGATATGCTAACCAGGAAGATGATACAATAAATATTAATATGGATGGTGGAAAATAGAAGCGACTGGTTGAAGTGGGTATTTGGGAGAAACGATAAAGAATGATGGCAGGATGAAAGTCATGAATGACAAAAGGATATGTCCAAGAGTTGGGGAGGGAACTTGGAGTGTCTATGGTAGTTAAAGTTGAAATGTATGAAGAAATTTTTTAACCAGCTCTCCTTTAAGGAAGTGTAGTTTAGATATTAAATATGTTTGAAAGATACGTAACTATGAAATCAACCAAAGAAATAAGAATGGTAACTCTATAAATGTATATATATATATATATATAATATATATATATATATATATATATATAAGAAAATTGTGAATTATGCAAAATAGACTAAAAATACATCGAGGAATATTTTCAAGGTGTTCTGAAGAAAAATTTTATTTAATTATTTTTATTTTTTAAAGAGAACGGAGGGGACAAACCCACCCTATTGTATGGTCACTTGGGAAGTTACTCTATAAATCAAACGTCTCAGAAATAACAACAGAATTCAGTAAAAAAAAAAAATATCATGCAATATTCGGGAGAAAGATAAATGGCACACTAACTTAAAATACTCAGAGGATAGGTCGCAAAATAGAGCTACATTGCTTTTGGAACGGCAGACTGTCAGTCACTTGATAATAAGTATGCAAGGTATAATAAATACATTATGAGTGATATTGCTACAGTGGGGGTCTTGAACTATCATTATTTATCTGTCCGGTTTTATACAGATTTAAATGTGTTGTAGCATGGGCTCTACAGCTCTATGCTGTAAGTCAATGCTGTATTTTACTCGTCAAAGTTTGCAATGCAAGCATACGATAATGTAGTAAGACTGTTAGTGACTATCATAAAGATGACATGGAAATGAATGATTAAAAAAAAAAAAAGTTTAAACAGTCATCTCGTCAGACCTCCAGCTGATTGACATCTGTAGACTTGAAGCATTGATCTGAATTTGGTGTGCTCAGTGCAAAGCGATCGATCTTCAAACATCTCTCTCTCTCTCTCTCTCTTTCAGTGGCGGACTTATGGGGGCACCTGGTAACGTGCCTTCACCCCATGGAAATAAATAATAGAACATTGTTTTTTTTCATAAATCATTATTAATAGAGGCAAATATTTGCTTAGTTAATGATTATTTCAACAACCACAAAAACTTTGCAACAACAAAATCAACAACTATATTTGTCTGCATACATATATAAATATTGATATATTTGTACCTATTGTGTTTACATGTTACATGTAAATATGGTAATCCTAAGTGGGCCCCCACCAATGAAAGATTTCTAGATACGCCATTGCTCTCTCTCTCTCTCTCTCTCTCTTTATATATATATTATATAGTTATATATATATGTGTGTGTGTGTGTATATATATATATATATATATATATATCATATATATATATATCGATTGATTGACTGACTGATTGAGTTGGTAACTACAATATTCAAATATGTATTTAATAAAATAATTAAAATATTTTGAGAATACTACAATACAACTTGTTCGCAACGTATTATAGAATAATTTAGGTACAAATCAGAATTGCGTCATTTGCCAGAAAAGATAAAATCTGCGATGAATTGAAATTTGTGGCGAAAGTACCATGTCCCCTTGGCGGGAAAGTACTTAACAGGTAAAGCTACTCTTCGGCGACAAGGCCCTTCAAGTGTGTTATTAACTCTCCCTCCGTCGAAATCAAATTATTTGTTTCCTGAGAATATATATATATATATATATATATATATATATAATATATATATATATATATATGTGTGTGTGTGTGTGTGTGTGTGTGAGTGCGTGTGTGTGTGTGTATAGTCGATTCATTTAGGGAGATTCTTGTGCCTACGAGACGGTTTGTTTGGCGGCTCTGATTGGCTGGTAGCGGGAGGCAGACGCTCGCTCAGTGGGTCATATTTTCGTTTGTAGCTTAGAAAACTAGCAATATGTTTATATTTCTTCATTTATCTCACGTTTTACAAAAGATAGGAAGGTTTTTGGTCAAACTAAAAGAATTCATATTAAAATGTACAATTAAATAATCTTTTCTGAAATCAATAAAGTTAAAATACAAAGGAATTACAACGAGTAGAAGTGAAGGGAGAAACATTTCATTCTTGATACCTGTTTTTATTCATCATCGGATTTTGCATAATTCACGAGATCAAGATAAATGAAATCTTGTGTTTTAAAACAATAAAATCACCCTGAATACGCTGGTGCTTTCAGATTTTAAATGCGTGTAATATGTAAAGAGAAAATGAAGAATATGTCTTACTATGTTGCATTCGTGCTTGACTCGGTTTGACAGTAGTGCCGACTGCCGAGAGACGCAAGATATCGTGGGGTGGTCCTCTCAGATAGAGCTGTTGGCAGTTGCCAATTGGCGATATGAGAAGTTTGCAGTTTCGAGACTATGTATTTACCAAATTATTATGTCATTACATTTTCTATAAATAAATGCATAGAATTCCCATTATGACTTTCGAACATTTTTATTAAAATATTATATATGTCCGTATTTCTGGACATATCTGATAAAAAAAAGAAAGTAAATCAGATGGATGCATCTGGGTGTTGGCTTCAATTTAGTCTAAGTGAGAAATGTACATGCTTTATGAGGCTCACTGATAAATAACAGAACTTGTTTCTCTGGCCAATAACATCAAAAGCTTATGGTTTTCATATGTTCACTCAATAAACAAAAGTACAAATGTTTATTTCTTACCATAAAATTTGTTGACGATGTAACGAATATAATATACTGTCTTTTTCAGAATTGCTTGAGTTACTCTTACACCAGAATGTTTATCTCCTTTATATACATGTTACACTTTAAACATGTCTACAACCAAGTGTTTAGGAAAAATTTGCTTAGTTTTCTCCTGAGGTAGTTGATTATTCTTGAATCACTTAATTCATACCTGAGTTAGAATAGCTCCCGTAACCGTTCCCACAGCCCTGCATAATTGTATATACGTATATATATATATATATATATATATATATATATATATATATATATATATATATATGATATAGTACATGTAGGATAATGAGACTAATCAGAAGACTGTTATATCATCATCTTTTTATACAAAAAGAATGGAAATTCATGCAGATATATTATGTCATAAACACAAAAGAAAGTCATACACTGTAGGCTTACATTGGTATGTCATTAGGCTATCGATATGAACAAAAAAGAAATTAAAATTTTACAAATTTTCTTACGTCATCATTATTTAAAAAATAAATAAAGGAAAATCGTGCATATATACATAGTCATGTCATTACATATTGGAACAAAAAGAATGGGAAACTATAAAGATACATTGATATCCCTTTTCTATTAAAACCAAGTAAAAAGAATTTATAAACAGACATGTACATTGTTATGCCATTATATTAAAAAAAGGAAACTCATATGGATATACTGTAGTTATGAAATTGCCTATCTAAAAAATGGAAAACTATAGAAACATGTTAGGTCTTCAACTTAAAAAAAAAAAAAAAAAAAAAATAATAATAATGGAAAATCATTGATATATATCATCATCTGTCAGTGTCATCCTCCCTAATATCAATATCATCACTGTCAGTTTGGTCGTCATCTCCAACTGTCAATAACAAAACTTTCAAACATGCTCTCTAGCAACATCTTTCCTCCTATAATCATCTTCTAATTTCTTAACGTGGTGAAAACATTTCTTCCAGTCTTCTGTTGTAACTTTGTCTATCGCCAGTCTCGTAAGCTGCTCAACAGTTTCAAAGATTGATTTTGCTTAGAGTTATTTTTTCTGATATCCCCCTTTATTGAGCCCATATAAGTTCTATGGGGTTAAACTGACAATAATATGGTGGCAGTCTGAGCACATCATGACCATTTGCACGGGCTATCTCATCTATCACATACCTCGTTTTCTTTGTGACACTTTTGCAATCTGCAGCAATTTTGGCTTTGTTGCTGATGGGTCGTGGGTGACGATATTAGAAGAAAGCCACTGTATGACTTCACTTTTTCTGTTGCTGGTTGTTGGCACTTTATTTTCTATTTTGCTATGGTAGGGAGCATTGTCCATTATGATTAGAGATTTATCTTCTATATTAGGCAATAGTTGTTCCTTAAACCACTTTAAAAAACCTTTCATGGTCCATGGAATCATGGTAGTCCCCTTTGGCACCATTTTTTGACCTAACAACAATAGCGCATCTTTGACAAACCCCTTCTCACTCCCCGCGTGCACCACAATAAATCTTGACCCCTTTCCAGTCTTAAGTTTGGGTCCTATTTCTCCTTCACCCGTTGTCCAACACTGACGTACACATTCATTTTGGTTTATCCAAGTTTCATCAAGGAATACTTCAGGTTTACGTTCAGTTGGACTACAATTCCTATTCTTTCAATTAACCGTAGGTATTCAGTTCTCGCTGCCACTATATCATCACGTTCCATTAAAATTGCTCTTCCACTCGTCACTTTTTTGTAGCGGAATCCAAGCCCTCTCACAATTTTCCATACGTTGTTCTTCCACCATTAAACTTTATCGGGTCTTCCTTCACTTTTTCCAGTAGGGCATTCTAACGTTGGGAGCTCTCCTCTCTCGTAAAAAGACAAAATCTCCTTCCGAATACACTCATTTTCAAAACTATCCACCTTGTCCTTCACCCGGATCCTTCACTCAGATGACTGTCGCTTGATTTTTTTCACTGTGTTGGTTGGCACTCCTGTAGCTTTGGCGGTCTTCTCAAATACTTCTTTCTTCTTGAGTCTGCTCCCCACTGTGAGCTGAAGTAACGATGAACATTTATTATATGTTGCGAGCTTGACTTGCAAATCTGGAAACGGTGCGACGAATGGTGCTGTCATCTCGAGACATCTGCTTGAAAAGAAAAAGAAATCTTGCTTAGTTCGTGCTGTTTATTGCTCCACTGAGATTATTATTTCATATCACTCAATAAGTCTCTGATATCTCTTTCGTTTGAAAATATATTCATATAAGAAAATTAGAAGCAATATGTTGAAACCAACCTCATTAAAACTAAGGATGAGCTGAAGAGTGCGAAGTAGGTCCGTAGATTTCAAATTCATTCCTGGACTGAATTTCCCGCCCGCGGCCAGCCTACACCTCCAACGATACCAGATGCTCCACTGATTATTTACTTTTTTTTATCAGATATGTCCAGAAATACGGACATATATGATATTTGAGTAAAAATGTTCGAAAGTCATAATGGGAATTCTATGCATTTATTTATAGTCAAATGTAATGACATAATAATTCGGGTGAATACAGTCTCGAAACTGCAAACTTCTCATATCGCCAATTGGCAACTGCCAACACGCCAACGGCTCTAGCTGAGAGGACCAGACCTAACGATGTGTCTCGCACTATTGTCAAACCGAGTCAAGCACGAGTGCAACATAGTAAGACATATTCTTCATTTTCTCTTTACATATTACACGCATCTAAAATCTGAAAGCACCAGCGTATTCAGGGTGATTTTATTGTTTAATAACACAAGATTTTATTTTATCTTGATCTCATGAATTATGCAAAATCCGATGATGAATAAAAAACAGGTATAAAGAAGATGAATGTTTCTCCCTTCACTTCTACTCGTTGTAATTCCTTTGTATTTTTAACTTATTGATTTCATGGAAAAGATTATTTAATTGTACATTAATACCAAATCCTTAGGTATGACCAAAACTTTCCTATCTTTTGTAAAACGTGAGATAAATGAAGAAATGTAAACATATTGCTAGTTTTCTAAGCTACAAACGAAAATATGACCCACTGAGCGAGCAGTCTGCCTCCCGCTACCAGCCAATCAGAGGCCGCCAAACAAACGTCTCGTAGGCGCAAGAATCTACCTTAAATGAATCGACTATAGTACGTGCAATAATGTGTACAAAATTATCAAATGATTTTTTCAAAATGGTATGAAGTACTTTTCCTTTATTTTTAAAATGATAAGGGCAAATCCAATTGGTAGTTTTGTGACCACTTGGGACTTTATTCTTAATTTGGGAAGGCACTCACTTATCCAAAATACTAATATAATTCAATAAAAATATTTTAAGCAATATTTGGAAGAATAATAACTGACACTGATTTTAATTCTTATCTAATCACCAAGGTTACGTTCCAAAAGGAGCTACTAATATTGCTTTGGAACAGTAGATTCATCTAAGTTTCAGATAAGAAATATGAAATATATAATGCATGTTCATGAGAGATGTTGTTATAGTAGGCTGCTTAGAACTGTCTTTAACTGTCAGTCCAGTTCCCTGGAAAATCAAGTATTTTCCAGCTTTTCAGAACACTAATGCAGCATTTTTCTATTCAAAGTTTATCGATAATGGAAACAGGATACAGTATGTTAATGTAGTACCTTCATCTATGAAATCTGTCAAAATAACGAGTGCTGCACATTATCCAAAAAATGGCACAGTTATTAATTTCGATAATATTACAGCTACTCACAAGTCTGTAGACTCGTAGTATTGATCTCGAATTTGGCATTTCCAATGCAAGGCAAATATTTTAGCTTATCTCAGTCATTGAAACACATCCTGCACTATTGCATCATCACGGCGGTCGTCTGCGATACCGCTGACTGAGTTGGTAATTAGCATTTAAACTTTTATTTAATAAAGAAAGTAAAATATTTTGAGAATGCCCCTACAATGAAAATTTTCAAAGTCTACCATAGAATACTTTAGGAGCAAGGGGAATTACATAGTTCGCCGACACAGATAATATTAGGAAATAAAAATTTAATTTTAAGGTAAAGGTAGCATGTTTCCCCGGCGCGCAAACGCTTTTAAGCTAAAGCTACTTTTCGGTGATGAGACTTGCTGTGTCTTATTATCTCTTTCCAGTCTAAATCAAACTAAGTTATTTTTTGTAAAACTAATGGCAATGGCCCAAGTTGGCTTTGAATTTTTCCTTAGGAAGATAGTATACATGAAAATTAAGAGAAACAATTCGTCGAAATGGCCCGCGGTGTCTGAGGGAAAGCCTGACTACCCGGCCCATTCTAAGCAGACGTCGTTCTTCTGCACGCGTGTGAAGACCTGCGTCGGTGACCCTCCTCCGGTCAGACAACGTTGCTGTGGCTTTTCTGTGATATTTTTATCCTGTGTTTAGCTGTGCTGTATCAGGTAAGTGGAAAGACTACTAGTTAACTGCCCTGTTGTATTTGCATTGATTTTTTTGTCTCATGACATTCTCTTTAGGGAATCAATAGTTCTCTATCATATAGCTAGACACGTGTTGCAAATATGCGGTCTTGTCAAAGGGTTATAGAAAGCGACAGTATACCTATAAACTTGGTGAAGTGTTCTGTCAGGTATAGGTATCATCTGTATATGAAATGCAAGGTCTCCTGTTGCTATGAATAATCATCTTCGCTATTCCAGCTTGTTATGATCATTGAGTATTTTCTTTGTTGTTTAGTGTAGGCCTAGTAACTTGAAGTTTTAATTATCCGATATTACTAGTTAAATATTTACATACGTTAAAATGACTTACTTTTTTTAAAAACTATATTGGTTTCATCGGCCAATATATATACCGTCGAAATATCCATTTTATGATTTTTTATATTTTTTCTTTTGGTTATTGGATGCCGTGGGAGTAACATCCGTTA
The DNA here is from genome assembly GCF_015104395.2 of Macrobrachium nipponense. Lineage (NCBI taxonomy): Eukaryota > Metazoa > Arthropoda > Malacostraca > Decapoda > Palaemonidae > Macrobrachium > Macrobrachium nipponense. The sequence goes on from NC_061096.1 coordinate 37,980,237, forward strand.
TAGGCAACTGTGCTTTGATAGGAGGTTTTTTCGTTGAATGCAGTTTGTTGCCATGAACAAAACGCAGTCCTGATGTTACTTTACTTTGTATGCTTTAATATTTTAGACGTAAGAGAATGAAGCCTTTGAAATGCAGGTGCAGATGACACTGCACTCATCTGTTCCCCGAGGAAGCTGGTTGTGTGATGAAGTGTTATCTCACGAACTCGCTCTATTCTTTCTCAACATATGTTTTGCTATGATAATTGTAACAAAACTCGCTCAAGCAGTTTTCCAAAATCCTAAGCATGATTTTTGGTAAAACGTATAATTTTGAATGGTTAGTTTCCAAGGGAATTTAACTTCTTCTTGCTAGAGCAACATTGTGTTTAAGGAGTGGTTGCGCCAACTGAGTCCTGACAACGAAAGGTTCCTTGCGCCTGTATTGATCGGGGGAACGTTCTCGCTCGGAAGCGATCTCGATCTCGCGTACGGCAATAGCGTTTTGCAACGCAAGAAATAAATACTACTACGTCGAGTAACGAGGAACGATAATCCCTTCTTACTTTCCGCTTACTAATGGACGTAAACATTTAGAAAATGAAAATGTATGTGGATGACCCGTTGCTTTTAGCTATGTCGGACACTGATTCACATTTTTGTTGCAAGTAACGTCACCGGGTTGCTGTTGACGAAGGGTCTCGGAGTTAACACGTGGTTAGTGGTTAGCAGACGACCACTGTGGTATGGAACACGGTGGTTGAATGCTTTGATAGATTCTATGTAGGGTTTGCGATTAAATGTAGTTTATCATTCGCGATATTTGTGTGATTTATGCTTTTCCGTATGAATAAAAAAAAAAGAACCAGCTAAAACCACCACAAACTAAAATGTTACATTTATTGCCATGAACTATAATGACCTGTCACGGCAGCACTTTCATTTTGTTTAGTAATGCCGCCAGGTTGATGTTTAATCGCTCATAGAATAATCGTTGTGCCCTGTTTGCCAATAAAATCAAATGTAACCTCAGTACTGTCGATTTAGAATAATTACATGCATAATACACAATTATTTTCCTTTTTCTGCGGAACAACCTTTTAATCTTGTCTTTTTGTCAAATAAGGTTAATAGACTAAAAGGATTTTAATAGCATAAGCAAACAAAAAAGATAGTAGTGGAAATAGCTTTAATCTATTACTTCTCACCAGGATAGTCTTGTGCTTCCTTTTAGAGCCCGGTCGATCTCTATTTCAGTGAATTGATTCACAAAATATTCTACAGGAATAATATCGTAAAACCATTGGTATTAGACATCGCATGATAAGGAGCAATAATAGTTTAACCATGCTTCGAGTTGAGAAATGTTGATATTTTAACCAAGGTTTAGATCTTGCTTTATACAACAGAGTAAGTTTGCCTGTAGTATTGTTCAGTCAGTTTTTGAAATATTTCGGGGCATGAATTCAGTTCACCCTAGACTAATACCTTTTGTATACTATTTTGGTTATATCTCGTTTAGTGACTTTTTCACCGTGGATGTACAGTACATCTTATTGCTTTTTTTGACCCCTGGCTGCATAGTCTACTGTAAACTTTCGAAATAGAAAAATCCTCTGATTTTTCTCATAGCCAAGGGCGAATCCCTACTTGCATGCCTGAAGGCAAAACGTCATCAGAAATGGAGAACTGTGCTCGCGTACCAGGAAGCTGAGTGAATTGGGAGGGGGAGGGAGAAGAGTGGGGAAGGGGACTGTGTACAGAGGTAACATATATATATATATATATATATATTAATATATAATTTAATATTATATATAGTTATATATATAGATATAATATATTATAATAATCTAAATATATATATTTTATATTAATATATATTATTAATATAATTATATACATAAACACACACACACACACACACACACACACATATATATATATATTATATATATATATATATATATGTGTGTGTGTGTGTGTGTGTGTGTGTGTGTACTCATTTATTTCAGAGTGCGTCGTGACAATAAAGTTATAAACATTCTCTCTCTCTCTCTCTCTCTCTCTCTCTCTCTCTCTCTCTCTCTCTCTCTATCTCCAGGTCTCCTCGTGAAGGGTTCACTCATTTAGTACATTATCCTCATTACAGTAATAATATCTTGATAGGAAAATTATCATAGACGCTACTGATCTTCATCTTATCCGCTTTTCCTTGGGGTTTATTTTTTCCTTCTTCTTCTTCATTTTGTCTGTTGGTAATTCCCGTGCTGGGTTGTGCAGTATGTTTTTTTTAAAGTAAAGTTACGAGCTGCATGATAATATGCTTAGTGAACGAGAGTATTCTTTATCTGATTTTGAAGGTCTTGGAGGAGCCCTCTCTCTCTCTCTCTCTCTCTCTCTCTCTCTCTCTCTCTCTCTCTCTCTCTCCTTATTTAGGTTTTTTGTTGTGCAGTCCTTTGAAATTTCGAAGCTTAGTTTTCAGTTATAAAATGGTTTTAGAGTTTTTTTATTCCAAGCATTCTAACTTATTTCTGTGTATGTGCAAAACAGAATGTGTAAGTGTTTGAGAGAGAGAGAGGAGGGAGAGAGGAGAGAGAGAGAAGAGAGAGACGAGAGAGAGACGAGAGAGAGAAGAGATCAGAGAGAGGGAGGAGAGAGAGAGAAGAGAGAGGAAGATAATTCTGCAGTCAGATAACAAAGTAAATTCAAATAAAATTAATCGAAAAACCATAACAGTTTGTCATACGATAATCATTATAGATACATCAGCGTTCCTACACACACGCATAATATATGTGTATATATATATATATGTGTGTGTGTGTGCGCGCGCGCGCGCACACACACACACAAGCGTTTACACGTTTTAATGGTCCTACACGATTGATTTTTCCTTCCGAATCTGAAGACGTGAATAGATTTTTTTTCTCTCTAAGGACAATTTCACTTTGATTTCTGTTGGAAGGTCCAGAGGAGGGCGATGCAATCAAACCTGGGTCACTGGGCACCCTTACAGGCCTTCTAACAGGGCTTTAAATATTTTCCATTTTCATCTACGTGTCCATGATAAACGTTATATTTTTAATTGATATATTTGCACATGGATTTATGCATATTTTCGTAGTTTTATTTGACAGAGTTTGTTCGAGGAATAAACTAAATGGTGTTACCTCGGGGTATCCCTGTTATTATTCAAAATGACAGTAGGTTTAGGTTACAACTTTTGCATTGCAACCTCCAACTAAAGTGCCAAAGAATAGGTGATGCTGCTTATAAAAAGGAAATAAAGAAGGTCGACACTTACACATAAGTATAAATACATAAATACACACAAAAAGTAATAATGTGTCATAATAAGGCAGAACAGCAGGATCATCTCTCCTTAAAGTTACAAGTTTAAAACATCTTCAGTTGTACTTAAAGGTGAGCTTGCCCGTCCCCCTCTACCCCCACCTCCACCCCCCCCCTCTCTCTCGTTCTCGTTCGAGAAGCTTTAAAGGGGAATTTCAACAACCAGGTTTTTATTTTTATGATTTTTGTTGTATGTTGTTCAATTGCTTATCATGCAAAGCAGAGATGAATGGGTTATGCATACATACATAAATATGATATAAATTTATACATTCATGCGTATATGCAAATCATCCAGTGTTTTCTTATACCTAAGCACAAATGCACGGAATATTATAGATATGCATCCATGCATTTTGTGCCTACGCAGATATACCTAAATGCAATCATGCTTGCGAAAGCAAGGCGAACTTAACATGCAGTAGGGAGTTTCATGTAGATATATTTAAATTTTTCGTAATTAGAATTTTTTTATAGACTCGTTTTTTTGTTTTTTTTTTTTCCTACAGAAATGGAGCTTAAATTGGACAGCCATCCCACACAAGGTGTTTTCATCTTGTTGCTATGCATGTTTGGATTATTTCTCTGTTTTTATTTCTCTCTCTCTCTCTCTCTCTCTCTCTCTCTCTCTCTCTCTTTCACAAGTAAGGGTTCCTCCTGTGAAAAAGGCTGCTTAGCAACTAGATGTCGCTTTTGCTGTGTAAAACGTTAATAGTGTCATGTTTTGTGTAATTATTGATAATAATAATCATCAAGTTCACGTTGATTTTGCCTCTTGTGTTCACATAGAGATTTGCATCTAAATGTTGCTGCTTTATTCCATCCCGTTGTACTTAATAAAAAAAAATAATTGAACGTGATTGGCCTGCTTCTGAACGCGGCTTGATCAGTATATATATATATATATAGTATATATCTATATATATAATCTATATATATATTAATAAAAAAAAAAAAAAAAAAATATAATATATATAAAGTATATATGTGTGTGTGTGTGTGTGTGTGTGTGTGTGTGTGTGTGGTACATAATGCGTATCTGCGTAAGCATGCACGATGACATATACCGGATGCGACAAGTACTACTTGTACGAAAGACAGCCCCGTTTCCGTAACGTGATAGGGTACAAATCACGTTTTTTCTCGCTTACTGTAGCCGCCGCCACGTCTTCGCTGCTGCTGCTGCTGCTCTCTCTCTCTCTCTCTCTCTCTCCTCTCTCTCTCTCTCTCTCTCTCTCTCTTCCTTCTTAGTCGTTCCGTCAACAACGAGGCCTCCCGAACACAAACGCCTCGTAAGACCGTTACGTAAAAGAGCGACGGGAGGGAAAACAGTTTTTATTTTAGTTGTTTCCTGGCAGCGATGGCCACCAGTTGCACTGCCCACTGTGAGTATTATTATTATGGTTGAGTTTGCCAAGTTGTGGGGGTGGGGGGGGGGGGGTTGGTGGTGAAGGGGGCCGGGTAAGTCGGTAGTTGAGGGTGATTGATTCTTGCACTAATTGTAGGCCTAGCAGTAGCGGAGTGTCTCTGCTGCAACACACACACACACACACACACACACATATATATATATATATATATATATATATATATATATATATAATGCCTCTAGCACTGTGTTTTTTTTAATTAAAAAAGGAGAGATCTTAGAATATGTATACAAAATGAAAGAACGAAACCCCGTTTAATTATTGCAGTCTCTTGAATGAAAAGTAGTTCACTGCCAAAAATAAACTTTCATGTTTACACCTAAAAAACCTAAGTTCCCCCTATTATACAGAGGAAACTCCGTTTTATTTTATATTACATAATTATTATTACTATTGTGTACTCTCAGACGATTTGTAACTCTATAAACAGTTATGTAATCCTATTCTGTAAAGTGGTTGGTGACATTGTTATGCGTTGTGTGAAAACTTTGTTGAATTAATCTTCATGATTCACGATAAAGAATAATCGATGATTAAAAGCATATGAGGTAAAAAAACAGCTCCCTTGGGTCATAATTTTATAACCGATTTCTCTAATGCTTTAAAAACCCGTTTCCTTCGTTGTCCAGGTCTTCGGTATAAAGTTTGATGTCATCGCTTTCAGAGATCATTAGAGCCTAAGGTGTACGTATATGGAGTTAAGTCTAGTTTCCTTTACAGAATCGAATTGTTGTTATTGTCACTCATACCAACCCAAATCAGCATCAGTGAATCCTTGGTCTAGGCGTTTCGAAGAAACGGCGGGAACCGGAACTGTTCGTCTCGAGAGTCTCGAGACTCGAACTGATAGCAAGGCTTTGGCGAGACCGAACTTACCGTCTGACTGGCGCGTGGCGAGAAAGTGACTCGTATCATATCAGCGTCAGATAAATAAAAAGGAGGAAAATCACTGAAATGTGTTGTCGTTTTCATGTCTTTATGGGAAAGCGTGCACTAGTCATACTTTCTTTACTAATTCTCATCTGCGTAAAGGAAAATGCACACGAGCCATTGTTTTATATTCACATGTAGAAATAGAATGGATGTGTAGTATAATGCTGCTGGATATCTGTGCGTAAATTGAATTAATTATTAGTAAAGATAATATAATAGTAATATTATTGAACACAAGGGCACATTTATAAATCTTAAGCTTAAACGACTTACTGAGATCTTTTGTATCAAGAACGACACATATACAGAATACGTAGAAAAATACATCCACAAGATAAACATAAACAAATTATAACTGTGCTTATAATGAATGTAATGTTATTGTGAATGAAATGCATGGACAAGTAGAGGTTTCTCTCTCACTCTCCTAGAAACTGGTTTTATTGAGATGGTTTGGCGAATGAACCACCTGTTATGACTCTCTCAAACGGACTTACCGGGTCAGTTACGCAGGTGTTTGTAAATTAATCAGATAAACAATGTCTAGCCTCTCTCTCTCTCTCTCTCTCTCTCTCTCTCTCTCTCTCTCTCTCTCGTCTCTACTCTCTCTCTCTCTCTCTCATTGCTGTTAGAGTCGCAGCTGCCGTATTTCTGAATAAGGTTCTTTTGGCAGCAACATTTAAGAGTTAGGGTTCGTAAATTTACTCGGCCATTGAAGGACTTTTAAGCTTGTTTATTTGGTTTGATTACTTCAGATGTTTGTTGCTGAGTCTGGTATTGTTTTTAATTTTTATGGCCATTATTATTATTCATATTTGATATTCCTCTTCGTGTTCCTAATTACCGTTATTATAATAGTCTAAGCAGATTTATTTTTTATTTATTTATTTATTTTTTGTCAGCAAAACCGTTGGACTCCCCAAAACTAAAGTAATAAAGTTAGCTTGAATTAAGAATAGAATAATGTCAGATCGAAGTTTTATTATGATAAAAATAAAAAAATTTTCTCTGTTCATTATGATAGAGGCCAGTTCCTTACGACGCTCCTGATTTGCTGTTGAGGAGCCAATGATAGGGCTGGAAACTCTGTCTCTCTCGAGACTTCACATGGTTAGGATCTATGTTCCACCTCTCCTGAGGGATACGTCTTTCAAAAGTATCCCTCATTAGAGGTGGAACATACATCCTGTTCATGTGAAGTCTCGAGAGAGAGTGAGAGTTTCCAGTCCTGTGATTGGCTTATCAACAGCCAATCAGGAGCGTCGTAAGGGACTGGCCCAGACATCAAATGGACGGTTGATGTGAATCTACTATACAATTTTTATCAATGTGATCATTTGTGGGATAAGGACGTAACATTGGAAGGAGTTTTGAAGTGACTTAACTATGTGTGCAGACCTAACAGCAATGATTGAGGTTGGTTAAAAGAAGCCATAGAAAGTAGAGAAAGATTTGCGAAAGTTGAAGCAACAGAAGGTTGAAAGTAAAGTGAAGGATAACATGATGAGGGTAAATGGAAACCAGGAAGATGGCAAATAAGTGTAAATATGGATTGTGAAGCAAGAGAGATGGTGGGGTATGTACGAAAAAAAAAAAAGACTTAAAGCGTACATGGAGGTGAAAGTAGGAATTTCTGAAGGGATTGTTGAGCCAACTCTCCTTCAGAAATGCAATGTGGATGTTAAATTCGAATGAAAGGAACTTAAGGGGAACTGATAGGGTGAGAAATATGGAGATCATTCAAAGCTGGCAAAAAGGTTATATATATATATATATAATATATAGGTATATATATATATATATATATATATATATATGTGTGTGTATATATATATATATATTATATATATATATATATATAATATATATATATATATATATATATATATACATATATATATATATATATTATATATTATATATATATATATATATTTATTTACGTGTGTCGTGTCTTGGCTGTGGGTTTTGTGAATGAAATATTAAGCCTTGCTGCAAAAGGTCCAACACAACGCACTCACGTAAGGTTAAGGAGTAAGAATGGAGCGCTTGTGACGTACCGTGAGTTTGAGAACTGTTAAATACTTGAAGGTTGCCATGGAAACCCAGCCAGTTAGTTCTTAATTAAGTTTATTTAAAAAAATAAACATTGAACATCCTGAGATAACTGAACGGCAGATAGACCACGTGGAAAGGGCACGGCGTACTGTTTTGAATTACTCTATTATTTACAGTAACATGAGAGAGAGGTCGAATTCACAATCAATTCAAAGCTGGTTTCCAAGTTGATGATATCTTCTAAGGTAATTAAGTGCTGGCAAGGAGACAGGGATGCATGGAGTCGGCAGTTGGAAATCTGGAAATGAATTCCAAATTACACACAACATAAAACAAAGACTTCTCGCACAACATTAATGACTAATGCATTATGGAGGGAGTTTATCCTTAATCATATACAATGCTATTACTAAGGGGAGAAATCTAGTGCTTAAATAGAATAGCTCAATGAAGATCTTCGTAGATCTTGGGCATGTCACAAGGGAAACATGCTATCGCTAGGCAGGATGAAAAGGAGGTTCGCTTGAGAAGTTAGAAATTGAGTTTGAAAATGGGGGAGAATTTGTTTGACTCGGAGGGAAAGAACTGGCAATATGAGTGTGTAACTCAGATGTACTTGGGTGCCTTATAGAGTGTAGTTTGATGAGATTGGCGTCGGCTTTGTCCGAGTCTTGGGGGGCGCCAGTCAGCGTATTTGTTAGGCCTATATGGAAGGCTGGATCGGACGTGTGTCCGTCATGAGAGGCTGCGCAGGACTGAGAGTGAGAGCGATCCTGCCGATCCATGGTGCTGATGATTTGCATTGGGGGTAGTATCCCCCCCCCCCCCCCCCCCAACCCTTTGGCAGGTCATCTGGAAACAGACATATGGTCAGTAAAAGTGTCAAAGTGAATTGGGTCTTAAGAATAGGCCTAGGAAGTACCTACATAGCTGCACACTTCCCCTTGTGATATGTCCCTAGTGCTTTACGAATTTTTACCCTCCCGCTAATCTACGAAGGGCTGGAAATTCTTTATTCCCTTGTCTGGCCTGGCCTATGCTGAGTTTCCCTAACTCCCTCCCAAAGTCAGCTGATGTTGGGGGTAAGATGGCTGCCGCTTCTAGCTCAATGCAACTTATAAATACTGGAGAGGCGAGGCGAGGAAAAACACACACACACACACACACATATTGTGTGTGTTGCAAGTGACAATATTTTAATTAAAACATTACACGATTAAATTTGGAAATAGAGAAATAACCTTTTTGTAATATGTAAATATCTTCTAAATTTAGTTTTATGAATTTTTATCTACATTTTTTCTCATTTGTAACATTTTTCTCTCTTGACATGTGACACAAACTTTACAGGCAAATGATCGCAAATGTTCATGTGCAAAAATTCTTTAAATACTTTGAAGTTGGAACAACCCATTAATCTTCCGGGCAATGTTTCACAGTTGTTCATGGTTATATATAGTTCTTATTTTTTATTGTTATTTCTGTATTTATTCCCTGAATTTATTCTGTAAAACTCTACTTAGTATTTAAGCGAACGTGTTGATCCCAACGTAGAAATAGTTCAAGCACTTTGGTCTGCCTAATAATTGTTTTTTATCTCGATCGATTTGGGGTACATGATTCCTTCGGGTTCAAAGGATCTCTTAGTAAGAATCCTTCGCGCTCTCAGAAAGGCCTGGACGCCAGAGATTTCGTAATCCTTTTCTAGAGGAGTCAGAGGTTTACGAAATTTAGCCCTTGTGGTTATCTATCTCATCATTTATCGTGTTAGGTGTTGACTGCTCTCTCTCTCTCTCTCTCTCTCTCTCTCTCTCTCTCTCTCTCTCTCTCTGTGTGATATATATATATATGTGTGTATATATATATCTGTATGTATATATATACATATATAATATATATATAGATATACACATACATATATATATGAATACAATATATATTATATATATGGTATATATTCTTTTTTCACTATTGATCATTTTATGATATGAATTAGCATGTTGAAAAAAATACTCGTTAACGAAAATAGCATTTAAGCATTTATTTATGTAAATGTAAATTTGTGTGCTAAATCATTAAGGAACGTGCAAAATGACCGAAAGCCACTTGAGGTAATAATTAAAAGTTTTGAGCAAGCGTGCCAGATCTTCTTCTTCTTCTTCTTCTTCTTCTTCTTCTTCTTCTTCTTCTGAGTCCCAAGATAACGACAAAATTGCGTTTACGTAACCTTGTTCATCAGTGAGCTCTCATTCGTCCCGGAATTGCAGTGTTGGTCCTTCAATTGCAATTCGTCTCTCTCTCTCTCTCTCTCGCTCTCGTCTTTTAGGACCAAATAGCTTATTGAATGGTAATGCCCGAGTCTCTCTCTCTCTCTCTCTCCTCTCTCTCTCTCTTCTTCCTCCTCTCTCTCTCTCTCTCTCGTCTGTGTGGTAGAATGATTTCTGTTCTGGTGTTATCTGGTAATTTTATTTTTATATTTTCATGGATGCAAAATACAGTGCTCAATATAGCTTTTATGCTGTTTATTTCTGAATACCACATTGAATGTCACTTTGTCTTTTTAAGAATATTTTTGTTATTCTCTTGGGTTTCTATAAGTTTATTATGTTTCGTTCATGTTTGTTAATTAGTACTGTTGTATATCAGTCACTTTTCGGGCAGTTTCTTTTTTTTTTTTGACTGTGATTTTTTTGTTTCACTTAATTAAATGACTAGTTCTTTGTTATTTCTTAGTATCTTATCGTTGTACTGTCTTTATTATAAATTTACTTATCTGTTTTATTGCTGTCTGTAAGCTCATTAAGCTTATAGCTATTAAACTTCTTTTTTTTAACCATTAAAGAAGATATTTAACTTTTTTTTACCAGTAAAGAGAACGAGTTCCTGTAAAGGACGATTTGAGAATATTCTTTATTTATGATTACTGAAGATTCTGACAGAGCCCTAGTTAACATTCCCAAACTACGATTTCCAGAGAGAGAGAGAGAGAGAGAGAGAGAGAGAGAGAGAGAGAGAGAGAGAGAGATGGGTGATCCTGGAGAAGAAAATATGAGTTGAATAAACCAGTTTTGGGCAATTTGTGCCGCCGAGCGAGCGCCTTCTCCCCCCACCCACCCCCCGTCTCCTAACAGAGTAATTGTAGGTTCTTTGAAGGTGATAATCGCGGTTGAATTGGAGGAACCACATCGGCGTCTGCGCAGGAGGCCGGTCAGGGACATGCTTAGCAAAGGGTATCATGGTCCTGCGTAGACGTTGGTTTATGACGAGTTCGAAATCGAGACGAAAAGTAACGTGATGATGACGGTGATGAAGCTCTCGGTAGCATTGTTGACATTTTCGTCTTGGCGTTGGGCTGATAGCTGTATTTACTTTTCTTCTTCTTCTTCTTCTTAAGACTATAAACACCAGCTCCTAGATACTGTACTTTGTCACGTTAACGTAAAAAAAAAACGGCTCTTTCTTCCTTATTCCATTCCTCATCGATCGGTTTGCTAAACTTTCTTCTTCTTAGCAAATTCTTCCTGGTACTAGAAGTTTTACCTCGCATATAGCCTTCTCTGGCCACTTGCGTTCTGTCGCAGTGACCTTTTTGACTTCTGGATTCAGACCAAGTGTTAGTGAGGCCCATGCTGTTATGTTTTCGAGTGCTGGTACTTAATTGAGTTGCATTCCAACTCTGTCTCTCTCAAGCACTCGCGTAGAAATGTCTACTGTTTTGACACTGACTCAACGCGGCACTAGTCCTTTTTTTGTGTTTCTATTAGGTTCTCGACGTTATTTTAAAACTTCGTTTTCAGTTGGGAGGTATTTGTTTGTGGTAATTTGTGTGATTTGTTAGCCTTTGTCTTCATTTTGATTATATGCAAAAGGCTCAGTTTGACTGGGAACCATATTTTATTGCTACCCACTCTAAGTGGCGAAGAAATATATGAATTTGTGACTTTAAAGAAGTTACCCCCCCCCCCCCTCCCCCCCCCCCCCTAACAAAACTTAGTAAAACAAAAACGTAAAAAAAAAAAAACGTTGCAATTTGTGACCAGCCTTGCAGAACCACATCTCAGCAGCTCGGAAGTGAATCTCAGATTGATGTGGGAAGAAGCTTCAAGAGGCCCAAATTGACGCTGATTTGAACCTATTTGTTGTTGACCATCAGAAGTGGAAAATTAGAAGAAAATTTTTTTTTTTTTTTTCGTTTTTTTCGTCTCCAGTGAGCGGAAGAAGGGTGATATCAATTAGGGGAGGCTGTGGTTCCCATAGTCGAGTATCTGGTTCCTCGTCTTTAATTCCCTCTGTAGCTTAAATGGGTCGAGTGTAGGCCTATACTGCTCCAGTGGTCGGCAGTTCTAATTCTCAAGGAAGGTGGTTATTTACTGTCTATATTAAGGCCTTGCTGCTCGCCTTTAATTATACATATTATTGAGAGGTATAAGTGCTTTTATTGCTGCTGCATCAGGGCTAGTGATATGTATGATATATATATATATATATATATCGATATATATATATATATATCTATACACACACACACATACATATATATATATATATATATATATATATATATATATATATATATATAAACGCTCCAAAAAGAGGTCCATTGGAGGGCGAAACTGTGGGCATTTTCTGAGACATACCATTTTCATTTTCCTATGTGGAATACAACTGAATTACCATAACTTCGTGCCTAAGATGATTACCAGTAACTATAATATTTATATTATTTTATTAGTATTTTTATATATATATATATATATATATATATATATATATATATAATATTATATATATTATATGTATATATATACATATACACACACACACACACACACACACACACACACACACACACACACACATATATATATATATATATATATATATATATATATATATGCATCTGTGTATGTGTGTACGTCTGTGTACGCATGGATTTCCTCTTACTACCGAAGCCAACGGCACCGTTTGGTCATTTTTTACTCCTCATCTATTTGCAATAGTGTCTATGATATCTTGGTCCACTTTATATGCAGGATAACAAAGCATTCTCTGTGTTCCCATTCACCTCTGTTATCAGTAGTAACTATCTGCGTCATCGTAGTGTTATCGCAAGATGTGATGTTCCTTCTGCAAATGTCACACGTGGCAAGACGCCAGACCCTCCCAGAATACTTTCGATTTTTTATTTAATTTTTTGTGCTATTAAGGTTAGCGATGTCATTCGCTGTCATTCTGATAGTCAAGGTTAGCCTTAGTAAGGTTGGTATAGCTCCTCAGTGTTAATTAGAATAACAGTCAAGAAATCCTCCAGCTTTGTGAAATGCATTTTTTTTTATTAAGAAAAACAGATTTTCGTTCCGTAAGAGGAAGATTATTTGACATTTCGAAAAGAAATGTTAATATTCAACCATTCTCGAAATATTTAGTTGACATAGGCGCGCATTGTTGCCCTGGCAGTTTTATTTCAACAATTATCCCTGCATTTGAAGTGAGGTACGTATACCCGTCTCCTTGTTTATGCAACAGATATGTAATGTAGAGTCAATCTCTTATTGTTATTGACATAATTAGTTTTTTAAATTTATTTTTCTTTAATATTTACAAGCGCGTTAAATAAAAGTATGGTGACTAAAGAGTACCTTTTGGCTACCGACAGAGATGTTCTAGTTATTGATTATGTTCAGCTCGGCTCTGTAAAATTTGTCGATGAACCCCGACATAGTGAAATGTAAACAAAGGGAGACAAGTGAAACTCTCTCTCTCTCTCTCTCTCTCTCTCTCTCTCTCTCTCTCTCTCTCTCTCTCTCTCTCTCTCTCTCAGTTTTGTCGTCAAACAGAAATAGGAGTGCATTAAAGGTTTTATCTCTCTCTCTTCTCTCTCTCTCTCTCTCTCTCTCTCTCTCTCTCTGAGCTTTGTCATTGTATTGGTGGTCCTCGGAAAGCAATGGGTGTAAACAAAAGCTTCTTAGTAATCTCTCTCTCTCTCTCTCTTATTCTCGTCATCCAACTGATGATCATGTGTCTTTTTTTAAGCATTCAGAACTAAAACAGTAAGGTTCCATAAAATCTCCTTCAAGATAGTGAAAAGTTCGATTTTACCGTCCCTGCTAACCTGATGTCACGTAAAGGCCTTAACGGACTGACCATTTGACCTTTGCGGAAATTTTTGTCATTCAGTACATGTAAACATCTAATTATTCATACACGAAGATTGACGTGTCAGTCGCCCACTCACTCTGTCGCAAGTTTGTAAGCTTTCGTCTTTTTTTTTCTTTTTTATGAGTATTCAAGTGATTCGGGACCCGAGTTTTTTTTTTTATATATAAGCACCGAAAAGTCTTGATGATACGCTTAAACTTGACCAAAAAAGGAGCATCACAACTAGTTAAATTCAAGTTATTTTAATATGAGGCTGCCAAAGATTTAGAAAGCGAGTTTTATGTATTAAAAATAGCGAGCTCACCGTAGGGGGGTAATGCCGTCAGTGCACCTCATGTGGCTGCGTGCCTTCGGCCCCTGGCTGCAACACCTTTTTTTTCTTTTACTGTACCTCCGTTCATATACTCCATCTTACTTTCCGTCCTCTCCTGTTACACCTTTCAAACCTTTTACTGTCAATTTCCGTTTCAGCAGTGAATGACCTCATGTGACCCAGAGCTTGGCCTTTGGCCTAAATTATGTATTTAGTTCAATTAAATTCAAATAGCCAGCTGCTAACTTTGTGCTGATGGCTCTCACTTGAGCTCGGTTTGCGACGCATTCTAGAATCTTGAGGATGAACTTTGGGCAATTGTCCAATAATTGATTGACTCATTCCCATCAACTGGTGTGAGAGAGTAGCCTAAACTGGTGAGATTCGATTTCATTGATTGGTTGATTACTGTAATAAAGCGTTGCAACAACGATGCACATAAACTAACCGTAAGCTTCTGGACCATGAAGACTTCGGAATTCATGTCAATAAAACGGGAATGTTTGAATATTACCAAAGGTCTGATATAAAACTAGCTTTTTTTCACAGTTTGGATAATGCTGGTTGGGAGTGATGATTGATGCACGTATTATTATATTAAAAAGAGCGACGGGGATCATATTCTAGAAGCTTTTAAAAATAACACCCAAAATTGTTATGGTAGAAAAGGCGATTAAACAAATTGAAAATAAGAGAAGTAAGTTTTAAGTAAGGTTTTATTTAATTTTATTATAAGACTTGAGTCCTTCCTTTGGTTCAGTTTCACCAAACAGTAGAACCTCACACTTTCTGTTACAGATATTAAGGTCTTCTTGAGAAAATGCCTGCAGCATTCAAAAAGGCAACAGTTGTTTATATTTGTATATTTGCTATGAGTATCTATGAGAATTTGCACAGCACTCGAATAGCGTACAGTTCGTTTCCAAGAGGTTATATTGTTCTTTATCGAATGTTAAATTCTGCCCTTGACTCTCCTATGTCTTTGCATTATCAGTTCCACAGAATGATTCCTAAAGATGTGTGGGAACAAAGCGCTTGAAAGCTTTGTCGCCAGGTGCTTTATCACTTCCTCTCTATCTTTTCCTTTCACTTTCCCTGCCTAGTTATCTTGATTACCCTTTCTGAGTTAGAGTGGTGGTCCGTGTCCTTGAGGTACTATTGTCTCAAATGGTCTGTCTGCTCCACTGTCGGGCTTTTTTTTTTAGGGCAAAGGTTTTCCAATTTTTATTTACTCGTGGTTGTTTGTTTCCCAAAATGGTGGTTTTATTTCGTCGTTATATTTAGTTTTCATGTTTTTTTTTATTTTCCCAAAATGGTGGTTTTATTTAGTCGT
>NC_061096.1:38000795-38013295 GCF_015104395.2 Macrobrachium nipponense
TCAGTTCTCGTTACTTTGCCTCTTTGTATGTTGACTAAGGCGCATTTTTCTATTCCAAACTCCATCCTGATGTCCCCAGATACATTCCTTACAGTCTGGATTAGGGTATCTATTTCCTTGATGCTCTTACCATACAGCTTGATGTCGTCCATGAACATCAGATGGTTGATTCTGTTGCCTCTTTTCTCGAGTTGGTACCCGGCATCCATCTTCTGTAGTACTTTTGTCATGGGAATCATGGCTAATAGAAGAGTAGTGGGGACAGTGAGTCGCCCTGGAAGATCCCTCTCCTGATATTAACCTCTGCTAGTCTTATTCCAGAGCTTGTATATTTGCGCATTGTATATTTGAGGAAGCTGATGGTGTTTTCCTCTGCCCCATATATTTTCAGGCTTTCTGTTAGCCATGTGTGTGGTATCATGTCGAAGGCTTTCTTATAGTCTATCCATGCCATGCTTAGGTTGGTTTACCTTCTCCTACTGTTCTTCATTACATTTTGTCTATCAGGAGCTGGTCTTTTGTGCCCCTACACTTCCTTCTGCAGCCTTTCTGTTGGTGGGGGATGGTGTTTGTCTCCTCTAGGTAATTGTATAGCCTTTCACTGATGATACCTGTTAGTAACTTTCACATTATTGGTAGGCAGGTGATAGGCCTGTAGTTAGTGGCTATATTTCCCTTACTCTTGTCTTTTTGTACTAAGGATGTTCTTCCTGTGGTCATCCATTTGGGTGCATGGTGATTTGAGATATAATGCTGGGAGTTGTTCTGCTATTCGTGGGTGTAGGGCCTTGAAGTTTTTTGAGCCAGTATCCATGGACTTCATCGGGACCTGGGCTTTCCAGTTTGGCATTATTATTATTATTTTTTATTATTATTATTATTATTATTATTATTATTATTATTATTATTATTATTATTATTATTATTATTATTATTATTATTATTAAAAATCCTCATAGTAGCGCGAGTCTTCAAATGGAGAAACAAATCCACAGTTATGTAAATGTACATATATTTGAATTTAAAACTTAAAGGAGATTGATAAGGGGAACCGAACAGATTCCCGAAAGCTATCCTTGAAGTTTTAGATTTAAAAATATGTGCATTTACATAACTGTGGATTTGTTCCTCCATTATTATTATTATTATTATTATTATTATTATTATTATTATTATTATTATTATTATTATTATTATTATTATTATTTTCGTTGTTGTTATTCCTAGTAAGTCTAGAGAAGCCTTATTTTTTCTTGTATGTAAAGGTAAACTGGTTTCTTGATTCCATGGAATTGTAAAGACGGGAGCGACCATGCATTTTAAGATATTTTGTTTTGCCTCAGTGAATTTTAACAGTGAAAAACTGTTGTTCTCTGTAAACTGACTTAATACTTTGGGCACTACTAACTTTCAAATGTGCTGGTGGAAGGTTATAAATACATCCTATTGTTTATGATTGTGAGTCTATTCTTTATTAAACGCTGTTAAGAGTATTTTTGCCTACATAAATATGTCAGGCCATACTATCACACTACCGTAAAGGTTCCATATGGAAAATACAAGCACACGCATATATACGTTCAGTCTCTGACGCTGTTGCCAAGAAAAAAAAAAGTATATTCAGCGTTACACTTCTCCAAAAGTATTCCATTCACTGCAAAAGTCTTGATGTTTCGCTGAACAGCGAATTTCTAGAATTTTAGGTTAGGCCAGGTCATTTACCTCCACTCTCCTTTGACCAGACTTTTTTTTTTTTTTAAATTTTGAAAGAAAGAGAGAGGAGAGAGAGAGAGAGAGGAGTTTATCTTCCACAGATCTCCACTCATCTCCAGCATCCCTTCTCATAGTTCTCAGTCTCTCTTTCATCATTATCTCATTTCCTTTTACTGTACCTCCGTTCATATTCTCTGTCCTCAACCCGACTTTCCACCCTCTCTAACAATTGTTTCACATTCCTCCCGATACACTTTTCGGAACCCCTCTTCCTTTCGATTTCCCTTTCAGCGCTGAAAGACCTCACAGGTCCCGGCGCTTTGCCTTTGGCCCAAATTCCGTATTCCAGTCGTTATCTCATTTACATATTAAACTTCCGTAGCTCGTGACTCCCAGTACTCTTCCCGAAGCTTTAGTCGCAAATCGGCCAAATCTTCTAGAATGGTTTCATTGTTTTGCTAGGATTCGTGTCCTTGTGGCTGTATACGTAGTTCGTATTAGACTTAAGTCTAGTCTTTCTCACTCGTATGCAGTTTCAGTCTAGAGAGAAGGAAAGAGAAGGGATACAGAAAGAGTGAAAAACTGAAGTAGACTTGGTGACTGATGCAGAGAGAGAGAGAGAGAGAGAGAGAGAGAGAGAGAGAGAGAGAGAGAGAGAGAGAGAGAGTCCTGGTTTATTCATGCTGTTACTTATTACTTTTAACTTTTATGTTTTTGCATTTAAGACCCTGTTTTTGTTTGACGGTTTTAAAAGGGCTATTTATATTTCTTCCGTCGTCTTAGAACGGAGTTGATTCATTAACATCAATGTAGATGATAATGTGATTTATATATATGTGTGTGTGTATGTATATATGTACATATGTACATGCTTCCCTCAGAAGATAAGAGTTTAGTTACTTGCCCATTTCTCTTTATTGTTTAGATATTAATAAATTCGTATTATTTTTACTACGTCTATATTGGCATCATTTTTAACTGCTCATGAATGTCCTTCGGTACCGAGAAAAAAATGACAGTTGGCAACGGATGAGGTACAGACAATCTCTCTCTCTCTCTCTCTCTCTCTCTCTCTCTCTCTCTCTCTCTCTCTCTAATAACGTGTATCACATTGTTAATAGTCTCTATATCTCTTAATCTCTCTTTTTAATAACGTGTATCACACTGTTAACAGTCCATCAAATTTTCTCTCTCTCTCTCTCTCTCTCTCTCTCTCTCTCTCTCTCTCTCTCTCTCTCATAATGTGTATCACATTGTTCACCTCTCTCTCTCTCTCTCTCTCTCTCTCTCTCTCTCTCTCTCTCTCTCTCTCTCTCTCACACACCAGTTGTTACTGATATATATATATATATATATATATATATATATATATATATATAATATATATATATATATATTATGTATGCAAAGAAGCACGCATAGTGCTACGCTTCATGGCTGAAAAAATGGGTTAATTATTCCCTTGTTTAATCTTTGTATCTTCTTTAAATGCTCTCCTTTTGTGCACAAAGTACAAGGGTAGTCTGTTGAATACACTGGAATGTATTCTACGTTGGGTCTTGACATTACATGAATGGGTAACCATTATACTCTGTTTTTTTCCGTCTGTCCATTCGGCTGTAGTGTTTGCGCATGGTAACACTGCGTCCCGGGCTTTAAATAATATCCTATTTCGAATATTAACGGTGTAATTTGCATACAGTAAATTATTAAAACACTTTTCAGTTGCAAATGTACACCCAGATATCCTTTTATTTACCTAAAACTTACACATAGCGTAACTATTTAAAGCCCGGGACGCAGTGTTACCATGCAAAAACACCACAGGCGGGTGGACAGATGGAAAAAAACAAGAGTATAGTCAGTATCAAAATGTTTTTGGCAGACATAGGGATTCTGGCGGGACTGGTAGTGGGTTTCAGTAAGACCTAAAACGCCAACCCGGGCTTAAAGTTCTGGTGCTGATTCTCCCACAGGGCCATTTTATTTATTTTATTTTTTATTGATTTATATATATATATATTTTTTTGCTTTTTAATGCATTTATATTCTCTTGATAATGTTTTGTAATGTTACTCTATATATTTTTTTCTAGGATTTTCTTATATACATCCTTCTCCGATAAAGTTTTGTGTCTAATAAATAGATTTCTAAGAATATCTGTTCTCAGATGCTTTTTAGTGTTCGTTTTTTTTCGCGTTGTTCAATTGTTATAAAATTTTCCTTATCATCTTCGTTTCATTGTCATCTCAACAGAACCCATTACAGCTGATTACACTGTAACCTCTCAAAATGTGGAAAGGCTTTGTTATTGCTGATTTGAATAAATTCCGCTGTTATGAAGTGTATCACTATTTGAAACACAACAAACCAGTCATCACGAAGCGAAAAGTCAAAGTCAGCATTTGATTCACTTTCGAAATGAGCAAAGGTTTCTTACGGAACAAGGATCCAACGAAGGTCATTGGCTTAAAAAGCAGGCTTGACTGAAAGTACAAGAACAAGGCAAGATCCGACCGACAGCTTACTCGATGCGCTAAAATCTATTGTCAAATAGTGTTGTTTCACCAACGAAAATTAGAATAAACACGCTATATTTTAGTAGAACTAATTTTTCTGTATTGTTTAACATGCACATTATTTATTTTTAACATTCTCATTCTAATGAATAATTCATAAATATCCTATCCTAAAATTCCTGTTTCTTTAACTCAACGCGAAACAATTTTCAGACCTTTTTAGGCTGTTCTGCCCCACCCCCAACAAGAACAAGAAAATAGAAACATCAAAGTAGTTTGTTGGCTTACTCCCCGAGTAAGCAAAAATGAGACAGGATAACGTTAAGTAAATAAGATATATATTTCGCATTAAGCCGCTCGTTTAAGCTGGGTATATGAATTATTTTTGAATGGATAAATCGTACTTTCTGAGAAAGGTCATTGACTTTCCTTCCTCTTTGACGTCATACGCTTAATAGGGAAACTCTCTCTCTCTCTCTCTCTCTCTCTCTCTCTCTCTCTCTCTCTCTCTCTCTCTCTCGCGTAAATGGGAGTCACAAGCATCTTAAAGCCCAACCATGACACTATTCGTACTTCTCTCTCTCTCTCTCTCTCTCTCTCTCTCGTAAATTGGCGTCACAAGCAAGCAAACGATGAGACCTACAAACAAACAAAGAGATACAATACGCATCATCACCTTCTCCATAGCGATAAGAAATATCCCATTCAGCAGACCTCCGATATGCAAGAAACGGACGAAAATCAGGCCACTTCGTTTATTTTGGTTTATGCAGGTGTCGTCGACTTCTTGCGTATTTCGCCTCTTCAGCCATTGTAGTCATGCAGGTCGAGGAGTACATTCTCTCTCTCTCTCTCTCTCTCTCTCGTAATAGAGATGATGAACTCCTACGGTTTCATGAGAGCAGTGTATGTCTTTCATCCATGGGTTTGTTAGTACGACGTTAGGTACAGAATTCTTATTGGTTGTCTGGTAGTGCGTTGGAGAGTATGTCGAGTTTTTTATTTTAAATGCGTCGTATTCTGTTTTTTTTTTTTTTTTTCGAGAACCAAACGAATACTTCTGTGCATTTCTCTTATATATCGACTTAATCTATAATTCGTGTCAAAGCGCAGGAAGAGAATAGAACTGAGATAAGATGTAGGCCTAAAACTTCAGACTCAAATGCGTCGTAGTTTCTGTTTATTTTGGGGGGGAGGATCAAACTTACTAATTATCTCTTTGCACTTGTCTCTCATTTCTCGAATAATTCTGTTATTCGTGTGAATGCGTAGGAAGAGTATAGAACTGAAATAAGATATAAGGCTTCAGACGGTATTATCTATTTGGGTAGTGTTACGAAATGGGTACAGATAAACCAGTGACATGACAGCCATTCGTGGGATGACTGTCATCACCTTTCGCTGTTTACCAACGCCCCGGACTGCTTCTTACCTCCGAAGATGCTATGCGTGTTGCATTAATTGGTCCTTGGGTTGATAAGGAGGAAAAAGTCTTCATTTTTAGTCTCAAATATCTAGGGGTTTGTTTTAAGGTACTATAGTTTTTCGTAGAAAGTTCTGTAGAATTTAGACGTCATGGTTAGTTGAAAACTTACAACATATGTTAGATTTCTCTCTCTCTCCTCTCTTCTCTCTCTCGCTCTCTTCTCTCTCTCTCCTCCTCTTCTCTCTCTTTATATATATGTATATATATATATATTTATTATATATATAGATTATATATATATATATATCTATATATATATATATATTTATATATGATATATCTATATATTATATATATATGCTTTTTCGAAGTCTGCTACCCTGACTAAGTGGTACTGAAAACAGCGCTGGGTTTACTCACGACAAAAATTTTTATTAACCACAATGATTGATTTTGTAACCACGCACAAAGAAATTCTTAATATGTTTCATAAGGCTTAATTATTATCTATGTATGAATAAATTTTAAAGCCATATCATGATGAAAAATGCATGACCCATAACAAATATAAAAGATTAACCACAAACATAAGAATAACTTCTCAATGCAAACAAAGGAATTTGAGTTGTGGTGGCTCAGTGGTACAAACGTTAGGCGTATTCTGTTGGTCCATAGTTCACGCCTCTTTCAGGCCATGATAGGTTTTGACTAAGGCATGACATCGTTCTTGGCTCATGGTCTTAATCTTCCTGTATGGTAGGGATGGGTAGGGAATTTTGGGGAAGGGGGAGATGCTTATAGGTCTATCTTCCGGGACATTAGCAGCCAATCCCGTGCTTCTCAAGGGTGTCTTAAGATAGCCTCTGCTATTCATTAGCGAGGTATTTAAACACGCTGTTGATTTTTTAAAACTATGGCATGAGGATACATTTTCAGTTCATTTCATGTGGATAAAGATACATACTTCATTTCATGTGGATAAGGATATTTTCAGAATTCATTTCATGTGGATAAGATACATAGGCTACTTGATTCATTTCATGTGGATAAGATACATAAGCTACTTGATTCATTTCATGTGGATAAGGATACATAGGCTACTTAATTCATTTCATGCGGATAAGGACACGTTCTTTTATACACGTCGATAAAGATACATACTTAATACGTTTGGATAAGGATGCGTACTTAATTAATTCTTGTGGATAAGGACACATACTTAATGTATTTCATGAGGATAAGAATACATACTTAATTAATTTCATGTGGATAAGTATATGCTCTTTAACACTGGCATAAGTATAAAAAAAAAAAAATTCACCATGGTGACATCATAGACGCTGATAATCGCTAATAATTGATGTAAGTCTTACGTGTTGACATAAAACTATGGGCGTTTGCTAAATGACTCAAAATTCAATTAGTCTTATGACGAATTGGCATAAATGATCGTTATTAGTAGAGGCAAATTTAACTTTTGACTAACAGATGCAAATGACTGGAGTTGATTGGTGCAAAACGCAGCTAGTTACCAAATGACGTGAGCTCCAGTTTTGGTGGCAAATAAGCATAAACGATTGATAGTAAGGCCAAATTTTACCCAAAGTGATAACTAAAAATTTATCGTTAAAGAAAAAAAGTTCCCGTTAGACATCTTACTTACGCTTTGTAAGTGCGTCTTCATCAGTTATGTCACCAATGTTCGTTTAGCCTTGACTAGGTCTATTTTGATCCTGTTATGTGTATAGTTGGTCCTTTTATACTCTCTCTCTCTCTCTCTCTCTCTCTCTCTCTCTCTCTCTCTCTCTCTCTCTCTCTCTCTCTCTCTCTCTCTGCCCATCCCATTAGTTAACTGGATTCGACTGGTCACGTTGTATATGCGTACGAGAGAAAATAAGACTTTCTCTACATGAACTTGATCCGTCTCATGGGTATGTTGTGGTAATGTTGACGCCAGATTATATAAACCTCTTCACAAATGTTTCGGGATTTATGAATAACCGATAAAGATGAATAGAAACGAATTGAATTGTCTCGTCTTTCCTTCATAGCATACGAAAAGAAAGTCGGATTGACAAACCTTCGAAAAAATTCCATGACATTCAGTCTCTAACGGATGTTAAATCTTCCTGAGGCTATATAGCTTTTGGCCCGAAAACTAGAATATCTTTTCTTCGAGTTACTCTATCACTTTCCCTCTGGGATATCTCCACATTTAAAAGTAGCTGTAAAAAGTGATAGGACATAACAATTGACACTTAAAGTTATATCCAACCGTCAGATTGGGCCTAGTGAGCGCTCTTGGTATATTTGGTCATCGTAAGATCGAGCTGTTATGTCATTAGAAGTCTCTCTCTCTCTCTCTCTCTCTCTCTCTCTCTCTCTCTCTCTCTCTTCTCTAATTATGTATACTACATAAATTTATATTTCAAGTAATTTATTTACATTATTTGGTATTATTTTAATGCCTTCAATCACTTTTACTCGAAACAAAGTCTTTACTCTTCACTTCATAAGTAACATGTCAATCCCTTATAAATATAACATTCTCCCTGCCACAAGGCGTGGCGTCCTTATCACTTAAGTACAGTCGCCCCTCCTCCCCTTTGGTGGCCTCGTGACACCCGGCAGTCAAGACAATCTTTCCACGTCTGCTATTGACGAAATCAGTAGCCTTGGATTGCAAGGTTTAATGGCTGTTTAGTTTTCCTTGACGCATAACGTTCTGTTATGTACGTGGCAGGCCAGTTTATCCTTAGAGTGTAGTCTCTCTCTCTCTCTCTCTCTCTCTCTCTCTCTCTCTCTCTCTCTCTTTTATATATATATATATATATATATATATATATCATATATATATACATATGATGTATATATATATATATAGATATATATATAATATATCTATATATATATATTATAGTAGGTATGTATGTATATATATATATAATATATATATAATTATAGTTATATTTATATATGCATATATACATATACATTCACACAGTCATTTGAGTGTATGCATTTTTTTTCTTTTTTGTCAAACTGCAAATTGCGTTTCACTTCGGTTGCCAACACTTGACGTTACGTCATCATATTTGATATATCGTTTTGATAGGCGTCGTATTTGGCACTGGGTCCTCCCATCCTTACCCATTAATACAGGAACTAAAAGGCCGTGCCAAAGGTTTCTGCTGGGAACTCTCCACGTGCGGTCATTCTCGGTCCTGATTGGCGGACGAAGCGAACACGCCTTTACCCTAGGTGGGTCCTCATTGGCTGGAACTAACACGCCCCCTCTTTTTAATTCTTTATTTCTTTCTCTTTTGCTTTACCTTGCAAATGTCATTTATTCCTTGCTGTAAGACCTGACATATTGCCAGATAGCGTTCGCAGTATTTTTATTTGTATTATTTACTTTTTTCCTTTGTATCCTTTTGTATTTGTTCTAATTTTAGACACTTCCAGTAGAGGAACACTTACCTACACTTTTCTCAAGACTGAGTAGTGACTGTTCATAAACAGAATGTCAAAGTGAATCCAACTGCATATTGGCACCCAGTCTGAACTGGTGATATCTTCCTCGACAGGGTCATCGCGAAAATGTTGATGCGAGAACACTTTCTGTCAACAGTTTATGTAATTCACACTGTGGCGTTATGATTGCGTAATTGCTTTATGGTCCGAGTGTGGAAATGGTTATTCGTTTGTCTTTTTTTTTCTTTCGCTAAATTTTGTGCTAACACGAACAAGGATAGTATAGTAATTAAGACTCGAGTCACGTTTTTAGAAGATGAGGGTCAGCCCTGAAAACAATCGTTCATTTGTCTTTTATTATCTTGGTGCGTCTTTGTACTTAGTACCTACTATCTTACTATACTATAATGGGCGTTATGTCTGTCTGTCATTCAATCACGGCCAAACGGCTGGTCCGATGGGCATGAAACTTGGCAGGGTTATAGTGGGGACCCCGAAGAAGGTTTATAATGGGCTTTCATCCTACCTCTCCCCCACCCCTCCGAAGGGGGTGGGGGTGAGAAGGGGTTCCCGGAATCGGAGCTGGTTCTGCCCATGAATATGCTTTCAGTAAGGATTGGTAAATTTCTAGTGATACTATATAATTAAGATTCAGTCACGTTTTTTGAAGATGAGCATCGACATCGAAAACATATGTTCGTTATAGTGAACAAGAGCACAGTAGTTGGACGAATGCTCTGGGTTTTTGTACATTTTTGGTATGCTAGAAGTTTTATACCATGGATTTCAATGTGATCCGTACCTCATATTGAACTATTTCATGGCATTTTTGAAGACAGTAAGAGGGGGGTGTTAATGAATGGTAAAATCGGATGAAGGTAATACCGTCGTTAAATTGCAAACTGGAAATGAATCCTCTGCTTGCAGATGAAAATACGAATTGATCAACAGAGGACATGATAATTCAAAGTGGCAACTGCGTATGAATACACCCTTTGAAAAAATAGACAACTTATCAGTACTGACATGGAGATACATTACATTAATCCACATTATATTGCGCCGAATGACATTATGCGTCCGCAGCCTTGGACTGTGTCCCAAAATTCCATACATTCATCCATTCATTTTGAATTGTATAACGTAGACATTCCAAGGAGACCCGTAGTCGCTTCATTAAGATAAGAACATAATTGATCAACATGGGTATAGTAGATTCACATCAACCGTACATTTGATGTGTAGGCGAGTCCCTTACGACGCTCCTGGTTGGCTGTAGATAAGCCAGTCACAGGGCTGGAAACTCTCAGTCTCTCTAGAGAGTTCACATAGGCAGGATTTATGTTCCACCTCTCCTGAGGGATACTTTTGAAAGACTTATCCTTTAGGAGAGGTGGAACATAAATCCTGCCTATGTGAACTCTCTAGAAAGACTGAGAAATTCCAGCCCTGTGACTGGCTTATCAACAGCCAATCAGGAGCGTCGTAAGGGACGGGCCTAGACATCAAATGCACGGCTGATGTGAATCTACTATAGTAAGACGCATGCGCGTTCAGCTGAGTCTGGTTTGCGAAGCTTATTGAAAACCAACTCTGATTTTCTTAGTCTCAAAACTATTGCCGCCAATTTCCTTCGCGCTAACTTCCACTTGACAAAGTAGTCGAATTCGCTAAATCAAAAAGGAATGAACCTGTCTCCAGCTTCCCGATACCGGTTTGGAAAGTATGCAACCGAATCAGATTATTTGTCACGGGTGCGTTTTCCAGTTTTGATGATAAGATATGCAAACGTTCTTCGGTGTAGCCATTGGGTTCATCCACCTCATTTATCAGCAGGAATTGAAATGATGTTCCGGTGTCGGTAAATGGATAATATTTCTCGCTTTATTGGAATAGGAAAACGGATAGTGTGTTATTTTGTTTTGAAATACTTGGAATTAAGAATTGTTCATAAATTTGACCTTGGGGGGGAAAAAAAACAAGACAGCATCCTTCCCTTTCTAGGCGCATCGTCAGAAAAATCCCATATATATATAATATATATATATATATATATCTATATATATATATTATATATATATATATTATTAATATATATATATAATATATATATATATATATATATAGATATATATATATATATATATATATATTAGCAGTTGTTATTTCCCTTAGAACCTCTGTTTATTAGCTATCGACTTCAATTTTCTAAAAACGTGATTCCAGGATTTGTAGAGTCATACCTAATTACCTGACAATTATTAAAAGAAATCGTCTTGGAAACTGCTGATCCAGATTCTCATGACTAGCTTTAACCCCTTGCATTCTTTTATCGCACCTCCGTTCCTATTCTCTTTCTTCCATCTGACTTCCCACTCTCTCCTAACAGTTGGTTCATAGTGCAACTGCTGCGAGGCTTTCCTCCTGTCACACTTTTCAAACCTTTCACTCTCATCAAATGAACACCATATTCTTTTGAAGCTTGAATTTCAAGTCGGTGGCCCATGTAAGGTTGTTCCATATGAATAGGGTTTATGCTCCAAATAATAATAATAATAATAATAATAATAATAATAATAATAATAATAATAATAATAATAATAATAATAATATATATTTTTTTTTTGCTCTATCACAGTCCTCCAATTCGACTGGGTGGTATTTATAGTGTGGGGTTCCGGGTTGCATCCTGCCTCCTTAGGAGTCCATCACTTTCCTTACTATGTGTGCCGTTTCTAGGATCACACTCTTCGCATGAGTCCTGGAGCTACTTCAGCCTCTAGTTTTTCTAGATTCCTTTTCAGGGATCTTGGGATCGTGCCTAGTGCTCCTATGATTATGGGTACAATTTCCACTGGCATATCCCATATCCTTCTTATTTCTATTTTCAGATCTTGATACTTATCCATTTTTTCCCTCTCTTCTCTTCAACTCTGGTGTCCCATGGTATTGCGACATCAATGAGTGATACTTTCTTCTTGACTTTGTCAATCAACGTCACGTCTGGTCTGTTTGCACGTATCACCCTATCCGTTCTGATACCATAGTCCAGAGGATCTTTGCGTGATCGTTTTCTATCACTCCCTCAGGTTGGTGCTCGTACCACTTATTACTGCAAGGTAGCTGATGTTTCTTGCACAGGCTCCAGTGGAGGGCTTTTGCCACTGAATCATGCCTCTTTTTGTACTGGTTCTGTGCAAGTGCCGAGCATTCACTTGCTATGTGGTTTATGGTTTCATTTTTCATATTGCACTTCCTACATATGGGAGAGATGTTATTTCCGTCTATCGTTCTTTGAACATATCTGGTTCTTAGGGCCTGATCTTGTGCCGCTGTTATCATTCCTTCAGTTTCCTTCTTTAGCTCTC
>NC_061096.1:38018295-38048702 GCF_015104395.2 Macrobrachium nipponense
ACCGGAATCCTGATGCTTGTGTGTAAATGCGCAATCATTCCTCACGTAGTGAAATAGTTGGCAGCAGTTTTGTTAGTGCAGAGACATTAAT
The DNA here is from genome assembly GCF_015104395.2 of Macrobrachium nipponense. Lineage (NCBI taxonomy): Eukaryota > Metazoa > Arthropoda > Malacostraca > Decapoda > Palaemonidae > Macrobrachium > Macrobrachium nipponense. The sequence continues at coordinate 38,018,387 of NC_061096.1, forward strand.
TACAGACAGGAGAGAGAGAGAGAGAGAGAGAGAGAGAGAGAGAGAGAGAGAGAGAGAGAGAGAGAGAGAGAGAGAGAGCTAATCATTGCGAGCTATGAAGGGAGCAATATTTTGTTACATGAGGTAAAAAATCATTTATACAGATCTTTGCTTATTTTTAAATCAGTTTGGTGAGAAAGTGCAAATTTTACTGCTGATTACCTCAGAATATCATTCTGAAAAAAATGTCATAAAATTCATTACCGTGAGTTAACGGTGTAAATTTTATTAAGTTTTCCCCTTTACAAAGGTCTTTCGCAGTACTGTTTCGGCATTTATATAGACTAGAAATTCACCTGTTTCATAAATTTCGTTTTACCCTTTTAAAAGGTTATGATTAATTGTCTGTGTTAAACCATGTTATTTATACGTAGTTCTGCACCATAGGAAGTGTGCTCTATGACGTACCTAGCCGAATCAACTAGGAAGTACCGGGGGAAAAAAGTGGGAAAAATGTCGTACAGACAGAACAAAGTGTCTCACTCTTCCCATTGATACCCGTAGTACTACTAGTAGACGGGATTATCTTTGAAACGGCTCCTCCAATAGTACCATGAGATGTTTTTGGAGTGTGGTGTGGGTGCTAGTGACGCCTATGACGAAAGGCTGGGCGGGCCTTGGGAGGATAGGGAAGGCGCTTGGCACCAACCGCTCCGCATTATCGGCCACGTTCTAAGAATATCGAATTGGCCATTTCTAACGTCAGCCACATGGCTCGGTTTGTAGCCAGTATGTACGGAGGAAGAGCGGGGGTTTGGGAGGGGGCCGTGTTTAACAATTGGCTTCTTTTTTAGGCCAACATATTGCTTGCTCTCTCTCTCTCTCTCTCTCTCTCTCTCTCTCTTTCTTTCCACCTTGGCTATTTAGTCGCTTCCTTCCTCAACTACTACTTATTTCGTCTTTTCCTCTTCGCCACTTCCCCGAGAAAGATGAGGGAGGCCATATACCATCTCTCTCCCAAGCAAAGCCCCCCACCTCCCCATCACCGTAGAGTCATTCTTACCATCAGAGGGCCGCTCGATGAGTCAGTCTTTTCTCTCTCTCTATCTCTCTCTCTTTTAGTCTCTCTGCCTCTGGCTCTCTGCCTCAGTAAGCTATCAGCTGTGGCACTGAGCACGTCGAAGTGCAGATACCTGTCCCGTCCTCCAGTAAATGGTCTTGAGGGATGGTTGGCTGAGACCGCTCTAAGAGAAGCAAATTCGTGGACCTGATTTAGTTTCATTTTCTGGAATCGAGAGAAGGATTTTTTGAAGCAGCACAGAAAAGTTAATAGAGTATATTGGTCCCTTGTTTATTTTGGATATGGTGTATACATAGTGTGTGTGCGTGTGTTTAAAATATAGAGATCCATAGACATGATTTTCTTTACTTGTCACTCCGCATTACACCATCACAATATTGGAAATACTAATGAAATATACCATTTAATACATAAGCCTATACTTGCATTCGCTCCCTTACAGAAAAAGAAATAGTATATATTTTAAAAATTCGTTAAGGTACGTCAGTGAACGATATTTCCATTGATTTTTTTCCTGAAGTCAAGCTACTTACAACCACTATTTCTTTTTATTTGTAAGAGGGCTCTCTCTCTCTCTCTCTCTCCTCTTTCCTTATCTCTCTCTCTTCCTCCTCTCCTCTCTCTCTATCATCCGTCTCCAGTTCTCTCAGTACTCTCGCGCTCCCTCTCTCTCTCTCTCTCTCTCTCTCTCTCTCTCTCTCTCTCTCTCTCTCGAGCGCTTTCCATTTCTTTCTAAATTGTGTAAAATGTACCCAGTAATCTTATGAATCTTGAGTCGATTGTGTTGTTACAATTCCCTTGAAGATAATGTGAGACTGACACACGGTATGCATAATATTTTTACATGCGTACGCGCTCGCGCACACAGAGAGAGGGAGCACTTGTTCTAATTTTCCAATGCTTATTAATTTTTTTGCTGGTTACATACGAATATACTTAAGCATGCCAGTGTAACTCTAAATATATTTGGATTAGGTATATTATTTATAAGCCATCATAAAATGAGATCTGAATGAAGCAAGGATTTTTTTTCAAGTTAATATAGGCAGGAAAAGAAATAACAAATTTGTTTATTAAGATAAAGAAAAAAATACTACTCCCCAATAAAATAAGTGTCACAGTAAGGATGTCTATAATCTGCGAGGAAGAGATGGCCAATTTCTTGGTTTTATTTTCACTTAAGAATAATCAAACCAGTTGAAAAACTCTGCTCATAATTAGAAGAGTAATAGTATTAATACCACTTGAAGTTCAGATTCTCTTAGATACCGATTGAGCTCCAAAGAACGTTAATTTCCTTTAATTTCCGGTTCACGGCCAAGCCTTTTAGGGTAGAGGTTGCTAGTCCCATGTCTTTCCGTGCCTGCAACCCGCAACAGTCGACAACATAGTTCAGTAAACAAATGCACAATGGATTTTTCATGAAATATGTCAGAGTTATTATCCAGTGGGATCGATCCCCGGCCTTTATTAGGCAAGGCGAGACGAGTAGCCACAAAGTCATGAGGGAACAAAACTGGATTTATGTGGTGCCGCGTTCACGTGGTGAATATATACCCACTGAGTACAAACTCATCTGTCTGGGAGGCGCCGAACCAGATTTATTCTGTCTTTCTCGTGGCATGTTTAATATTCGTCTAGTGTCTCTCTGTGTGATGCGGAACCTGTCTTGATATTAACTGTGGCACAATAACTTTCGTTTTCACCCTTTCGATGGATTTTTAAATAGATCTGGCGTTGCTCTCCTCCCTGTCACCTTATACTCTTTGAGTTGCAGCCTCCAAGCACAATTATTTTTTTTTTCATTTTTATTTAGTCTAGTGTGAATGCGTGTAGGTGGTTTTTATGTGATCCTTGATCTCACTTAATGCAAGGATGTAACAAAATTTACGTAACTTGGACAAATTCTTTGCCAACTCGGGCGACAATAGATTGGCGGTAGTAATGGTAGGATCTAGGTTAGTGTGTGTGTTGTGCTTTTTTTTCTGTGTGGGTGTGTATATGTGTGCGAAAGAGTAGTTTGCTAATTTGAAGTGAAAAATTCCTTTCTATAATAATAATAGATGACAATCAGAATTCTATTAAAACATTGCATTTTAATATCTTTTGTTATATTACTTCTTTTGAGATATACTATACACACACACACACACACACACACACACACACACACACACACACACACACACACACACCATATTACGACATTTTCCCTAAGTAGGAGCGACTCGGCAAGTCTTTTAGGACTAGGTTGCTGGCTCAGTGCACCTTTGCTTCCTGCTTGTGACCCATTACAGTTGACTAACAATAAAGCACATAATTCAGTGCCTAATTCAGCAGAGGCAGATGGAATTGAACTGAACGCTTCTAAAGTATTCAGCAGTAGAATAAAAAAAAAAAAGCGTGTCCTTGTGGAACTAACAGACTTACTACAGATAATCACGACCTTAACATAAATCACTGTGTCCTTTGTTGCACGAATTTCTTGTGCCAATATCTGGTGTTTATCCCTCTGAATTACACTGTCAGGTTCCAAAGTTATATCCAGTAGGTACAATATATAGATTTCGCTAGTTGAATTGAGGTCGGCATCAATAACCATTTTCACTGGGGTGCGAATAGTTTCAGTATTTTGCATCTTGGCAGACCACATTAAAAACGTATACTATTTTGGTAAAAATAAGACAGTCTCTCTAATCGAAGATGTCCGCTTTGCTCATATTTGGGAATATGTTCATATAAACTCTATTGCAAAAACGCGGATACAGTTTCTAGCTTTTAAAAATGTAATTGTTACTCATAAATCTCAAAGCCAAATATAAAGATATTTCCCACTATAGGTGAGCGTCTTCCGGCTGCTTATGTACTGATGTAGCTTTGACGTCTGTTTTCATATTTAGCCATCCTTGGTTACCTGGTTAGACTGCTGAAACATTTAATTTATAAGGTGAGTTTTAGCCCTTGTGTCCACCAGTGCTTTTGTATCCAAACCTTCAACATACAAGTAGAATGTGAAGGCCAACTAAAACTTTTAGTTGTTTTGAATGAGGGAATCTGTTCTTTGAAGTTGTTCGTCTCTTGTTGCAGATTAGTTTCATTTCCTTCTTTCAACTGACTTTTGCGATATTTTGGTTCTTTGTTGCAGACCATTTTCCCTGTTTATACAGTGTCAGCCAAGAATTCGGTTAAAACTACATTAATGGTGGCTTTGTTATATTTAGGATAGGCCATAAAAAGTCAGCCTAAACAATCTCCTGGGTTAATATGTAAGTTTTGGATTGTTTTGTTACTCCGCTAGCTCTCATCAAAGCATGGACAGGGCATTGGGCGCATAAAGCTTTAAAGTTTTTTTTTTTTTTTTTTTTTTTTTTTCAAGGCCATTTTGTCTTTTGTTAAGATTTCCTCGCAAAGCATGGACAGGGCATTGGGCGCATAAGGCTTTAAAGTTTTTTTTTTTTTTTTTTTTTTTAAGGCCATTTTGTCTTGTTAAGATTTCCTCAAAATTATATAGAAGGCTACATCCTCAGATGTTAGGAAATTGCTAATTGTTGAGTGTGCAAATTTATTTCTTGGGTTTCTTACTCTGTTTTCCCTAAATTTTTTTCATGTTCTTCTTAATCCTCCAAAGCATCACCATAGAATCCAATAACATGCTTAAAACAATTTTTTTTTTAAAATAGGGTCACTTTAACATACTGTACACTTCCATATTTTGCTAGAGACTGCAACAACATTATGTAAAGGTTTGAATGATTTTTGGTATTTTACATTTATTGTATCGGCTCCTATTTCAACTCATGGTATTTTGCATTTAACAGATACCGCAATCATGCCGGGAAGGAGGATACCAGCCAGTGATACAACAGAGCCGTTGACGGCTGAAATGGAACCCATGACTCCAACGTCAGATGAAAACAAAACAATAGTAGACACTGAGAAAACTGTGCTGAAGAAGGAGCTGGGTCTCTTAGAAGGTGTGGCCATTATCATCGGTATCATCATCGGGTCAGGTGAGATGATGGCAGTGGCATATGTCGTTATAAGAGTCAGCCAATGAATATAGTCATAGCCAGCCAGACCTGCTTATCTTAATAGGCCTATGATAAGGGATCAACCTTTATTTACTTATCTGTCGTGACCATAGTACCTGTAAGTATTGTGCTGGCATGTTTTTTTTTTCTTAAGTGGTTTTCATCATACATATATACTCAAATGGGACAAGCCTAAAATGGCATTACCTTGTTAAGAAAACTTGAAATGGTGAAAAATGAAGCATGAGAATGTATGAGGAAGCAAAGAAAACTTTGATGAACAGCACATGAGAATAACAGTACTGCATGAGTAAAGTGTATTCAATATTTTAAAAAAAATCAAAGCATAGCAAATTACCTTGTTCATGACGAATCCAGCCTCACTGGAACAGCTGTTGCTCTCAACTTAGCAGTAGACAGCCATTGTTCTTAATTTTGCTTGGCAATCCATACCAAGCCTAAAAGAACATTACCTTATTAAGTAAAGCCCCTTGAAATAGCGTCCATATGTGAAATGCAAGCTTACTGTATGTGCAAAGGACTGTTAAGTCACTTAATAGTTGGTATGCAAGAGAATTCACAAAATCCAAGTTTCGATGCAATAATCCAAAATTTGACATCTCCTATGGCATCTATTACACAAGATTGGGACAGCTCTCAAAATCCGGGCTTTACAGAAATATGAGATTTAATCTAAAAAATACTGATTAAATCAAGATTACGTATATTGAAGCATGGCATGTGGCAAACATAATCAGAATAACTTAATATGTACGCAGTGGAGAATTCACAAAATCAGAGATATTCCTTATGCTAATTACAAATTATATTGGAAATTACAAAATCTTTGTATAGACAAATGATAATTCTCAAATTCTAGTTTTGTAAAAAAAAAAAAAAAAAAAAAAAAAAAAAATTACTGGAGCTTAAAAAAAGTAAAAGTAAAAACTAGACCATCATAACCAACTTAAAACGTATCAAACATTGCCCCAAATGCTTACTTTCAAAACATGACTGCAATCCAACCGTTATAAAACAGGCAAAAGTATGATGAACGGGAGAGACAAGCAGATGGACGACCTTGCTATTTCTCCCTAATTAGAAGGCAAAGGAGCATGATGCTTTAAGATGATGCATTTTCAGTACTAGAAGTACAAAAATTGAAAGACCATTAGTATTGCAAAGTATTAAACGTGGCAAGTGGCACTTTAAAGCTAACATTGTGCGAAATATAACACCCAATGTTTTGAAGCACAAGCACAAAGCAATTAATCTCGAGAGAAAATTCTGTAAATTAACAATATAGTTCTTATATTTTGCCCATTGTTTGGGAGCTCTCTTTTGGGGTTGTCACAGGAGAGAGTTTTATGGGAGATGGCCAAGCAGGAAGTTTCTTGATGTCTGTCGAAATCATAATTACCCTCATTGGTAAAAAAAAAAACTGCCATTTTGAGCAATTATGTTTACAAGGTCTCCAGGTGCTGTTGCCATGAAAACAGGGGAGTTCTTAACCTTTGTAGTGTTTAAATTGGCACAGAGCTATCTCCAGTCATTATAAACTTCCCAAATTGTTTTCAATGCCAAATTTTTTTTCTGGAAACTTTTATTTAGCAAATGATATTACACAAAAATGACTGCCCCGTATGTCATTTTGTACATCATCGATCATTTTTCATTAAAATATTTTTCAGTCTAGTCTTATGTTACTGTCCCATTGATTTTTCCCCTTTACATAAAGAGGATGGTAGGTTATTATTGAAGAGATGCATGTTCTTACAAGAAAATTGTCCAAGTTACCGTATTCTTGATACAGTAAAAAATAAAATAAAATAAATCAAGCCCATAATTATACAGTATACATATATATCCTTTATCTAACAAATAATTATTTTTATTCCCCAGGTATTTTCATTTCACCGAAAGGTGTTTTACAAGAAACTGGAAGTGTTGGGATGAGCTTAGTTGTTTGGGTACTCTGTGGCATCTTGTCTATGGTTGGTGCCCTTTGTTACGCAGAGCTGGGCACTAGTATACCCAAGTCAGGTGGTGATTATGCTTACATCAATACTGCATTTGGCTCCCTACCATCATTTCTGTTTTTATGGGATGCCAACCTTATTTTTGTGTGAGTATCAGTGGTGCAGAATTTTTGCTTTACGTATTTTTAAATAACAGTAGTATAATTTTGGTGACTGTGTTAAATGATTGCCACTTGATTTATCTGTCGCTCAGAGGGTTATTAGCATAAATCTTTAAAATATAGTTTTTATTGGTGAGTCAATACATCACATGTCACTTTTAGTACTTTCCCATCTTGTAATGCAAAGATAAGTGTTTAATAATTATTAATGCTATTATCTGATATTATTTCTACATTAGCACCTCAACTTAACAGAGCTCTGGGGTCTGGCCTTTCTGACAAGTAAAAAGTCCATATATTACAGCCTACACGTCAATATTTTCTTGATATCTTACAGCTAACAACAATTCCACTCAGTTAGTAACCTAAACTGAACTGTACTTTACACTTAGCATTCAATTTAAGGAATACATCTAAAAATGTATCACATATAAGATGGTAGCATAGCAAAAAATAATCATATGGCAGCTAATAAGTACAGAAATCAGCCAAGTTGAGGTGTTAGGGAATCATGGTTTCTAATGTTCTGAGGTACAATATGTTATCAAGTGCACCACATTTTACAGGCCCACCACCAACGCCATCATGGGTCTCACGTTTGCAAAATATGTAATACAGCCTTTCTTCCCTGAATGTACCATGCCAGATTCAGCGATCAGACTTATAGCTGCTCTTGCAATCTGTAAGTATCATGAAGTGTATATTAACTTTTTTCAGAGCATATCAGGCTGTCAGAGTTTTAATTTTTTGCATATTAACCCTCGTTTTACATAAGCATTGAATTTCTTAGACAAGGTTTGAAGAGACCTCTTAAGGAATTAAAATATCTGTAGTGTATGCATCTCACTTAGAGAGTTCATGGGTGGTCATCAGTTCTTTCTCCAGCAATGTTTGCAGATGATACAACTATCCAACTTATCTGCACATCAAAATTTTTTCATATATACGTACTTATATATACGTACTAGTTGTTTTGGCTTTTTAGTGCAAAGAACAGAAAGGAATAACGTCCTTACCTGCTTTTTCTTGAATGTGACTGAAAATTTTAAATTTGGTTAGAACAGGCAAAAAGAACATTGTTCCATACACTATGTCATCTTCAAGCTGTACATTAGGGTTATTTACTTATGCAGATATCTGCAGTAATATGTAAGGGGATGTTAATCTAAAATTAAGAAAAATTATAATGTTCATTCTGTTGTATATTGCACATTATTTATGATGGTGGTATTTTTTTATTTTATTTTATTTTATTTTGTATTTTATTTTATTTTATTTTGTATTTTTTTCTTTCTCCACCTATTATTTTTTGTAGAATTTTCATAAACTTTAAAAACTGCATTATTCAAAATATGTACAAACCAATACTATTTCCCATATAATCTTCACCTGCAATTCACTTCAATTTTTCCAGTAAAAAAGGAAAACTTGAATTGAGTGAGACCCACCTTTATCCTGAGTGACTGAGTTTTGCATTACGGAATATTAGAAGTCATTATTAGTTATTCAGGTCTGGTATTAGGTGCAGGCAGTCCCCGGTTGAAGACAGCTTCGGCTTACGACATTCCAAGGTTATGTCGCTTTTCAATTATATTCATCAGAAAGCATGTTCCAGGGTTACGACCAGTGGCAGCTCGTAGCTAAAATTAGTGGAGGTGCTGCTCCAGAAAACATTTAGCCTTTGTTTTAATATTGTGTGAAAAGAAACGAACAGACATACGTAAAAAGAAAATTTATTAAAAACCTAATTGTTACACTTAAGGCTTTATTTAGTTCTTTCAGTGCAGAAGCCGTCTTTGCTTCTTGTGCCATTTTGCAAAATAATGCTAGGCCAACCTGTGAAAACAAGAATACGATGTTTCTGGGATTTTACACCATATATGATAATTAAAATTGAGCACAAGCCATCACTGATCAATAATATTTTAAAATCATCCCTGGCAAATTGAAAAACACCATCGAAAATAAGAGCGACACAAGAACTCTCACCCATTCGCAACAACAGCTGAGACAAGACAGCGTCGGCGGCAGTCCAAGGTCTCCTTTCCGCCGCGGGAAGCCCTCCCCCCTTTCTCCTCGCATTCGTATAATTATATGTTGTGTTTAATGTAATTTGCATGGTTCTAGTGCGTTTGTATCACTGTGTGTAATGTTAAGTTCAGCACTCTGACGCAGTGATGAGTTTCTTCACATGAATGTCCATGTGTTTGTTAGTGTTATGACGTTATGTGTGGCTGGCGTCTGATAGGGGGGCTGCCGTCTCACAGTCCCTATTGACAAGCCGCCACTGGTTACGACGCTGATCCGATGGAAGAATTATGACTAAAAAGGCTGAATAATCAATATTTGAAGGATTTTTGATGAAAAACACAATAAAGTTGCAGTTTACATAGTTTCCAATACACCCAAAGCATCAAAAGTAAGGTTTTCTTAGGATTTTTTGAGATTTTCAATTATGTTTCGGCTTTCAACGCATCTCAAGAACAGAACCCCTGTCATAAACCAGGGACTGCCTGTGCTAGTTAATGATAAGAAAAGTCTTGATGTCTTGTACATTCCTAATTTTTCCAAATACACATAATATTCTCCTATAAACAAAAACATAAATAGTATGTTATAAATCTTATCGAACTACTGAAAATTTCTCTCTTAGGCTCAGCAATTACTTCTGAAAATTTTATACTTTTTTCATGTATAGCTTTTAGATTATTTATCAGTACTCTTTCATCAACCTTTTTTAAAATGTCTCATTCTTTTTCTTTCAACAGGTTTCTTAACCTTTATTAACTGCTGGAATGTGAAAATCACCACAAAGCTACAAGATTTTTTCATGATCACAAAAGTTGGTGCAATTCTTCTCGTCATCATTGCTGGAATGGTGCACCTTTTCATGGGTATGTACTTTTGCATCTGGGTAACAAGAAAATGAAAGGCAAATTTAGTATTAGTATATTGGTATACGTAATACAAGTACATACTCTGTATTTTGGTTAGTATATAATATTAGGCGTTGTAGCTGAGGGATAATGACATTAATAAATTAGAATTAACATATCACAAATAAAAATTTATACTGCAAGAAGGCTGCTACAGTATAAAAAAAATGAAAGGACAAAATTTATGAAAAATGAAAATTAAACCAAAAGCAGAAAAATAAAAAATCCATTCAGGAGGAAACTGAACTGGAACTATTGACAAGCAGACAATATGAGAGGCATATGCACTAACATCATCTACCAAGAGCAGTGGGTTCTTTTTCCTACTGTCATGGGGTTTCATGGAATTCCATAGGCACATGAATAGCTTTCATGGAGTTTCATGGAATTCTACAGACACGTGAATAGCCTATATAAAAGTAATGGGTTTGTGTGAAAACAAGCTGATACTATATATAAAGAGGCAATTTACATGATTATTTACCGAAGTCTGTCAATGATTGTGACATTACGTCAATTATCTGTTGCTTAACATACCAATCAGTTTTGACAGAAATAACATACAAGAACATTTTCTGTAAGAAGTTGGAATAACATTGTTAAAAGTTTTTTTTCTTCTCTGCAGGTAATACACAGAACTTTGAAAATGCATTTGAAGGCACTTCAACGGAACCTGGCCAGATAGCAGTGTCTTTCTACTCGGGTATATTTTCTTATGCAGGGTGGAATTACCTCAATTTTATGACAGAGGAATTACAGAATCCTTTTGTGTAAGTAACTGTTATACTTTACCATATTATACTCATTGTAATAATTGATGGTGATCCTGATATCTTCAGTCATTTCTTGTCCAGTTGAAGGGTATACATCATTATTCATGCAAGATTTTAATTTGAATAGGAATATGCTAACATGATTATAGCATCTAGTTATTCAAGAATTTAATGATACATTACATTCAAATTCAGTTTTGTAGTTCTTATGATTCAAATTCAGTAAACTTTAATTCTAATGATAGTTTTCATGTTTCAGAAATTTGCCAAGAGCCATCTATATATCATTGCCGTTAGTGACATGTGTTTATGTTCTGGCCAACATAGCTTACTTAGCAGTTTTATCACCAACAGCTATGCTAGCATCTGATGCTATTGCTGTGGTAAGTAAACCATAAATTTATTTAGGATGTCAAGGGAATATAATTTCTGTACTCGGCAGACAATTACTGTATAAAGTACTATTTGGGTGGTATATTTGTTTGCTGGTATAAATGTACTAATCAATGTCTGTACTCTTCAAACCAAAGATATCACATGTTATATATTTTAATTCATAATTCAGTAGTTACAATTATTTTTTAACATATGATTGGTTTGGAACCATTTACCTCATATGATTTTCCTTCAGACCTTAGCAGATTAACGGAATTTAGGCACACCTACAGATCTACAGATAAATTTTACTGATTTAATATGCAAATGAAGCTGAAGACTTTCCATGCATTGAATTTTGTTACTTATAATTTTACAGCTGTGGAGATTGATATATTTTTTTATGATCAAGATTGAAAAATTTTAACATTACGATGATTTGTTGATAATACGTATGGTAATGTAAAAAACTGAAATTACAGATAAGGGGCATGTAAAGCAGCACTGGTATGTGATTTTGTCCTACTATTAATTTAGTTATATAAAACCTTAATTTTTACCATATTGTGTTCTACATGGGGTATTTCAGAAAGATTTACCCAGTCATAATATTATTGAAGATTGTGTGTCATTTTTTAACCTATCAATATGGGTGTCTTTATGTCCTCTCTTTTCCTTTTTGTTGTAGACATTTGCTGACAAGCTGATGTCGTATGGAAGTTGGGTAATGCCCCTTCTTGTTGCATTCTCAGCCTTTGGTGGCTTATCTGTCCACATTATGACATCATCAAGGTAACTAATATTTTTTTTTAGTAGAAAAGTGGTTGCAAAGATCATTATGTGTAACAAAATGTTACACACCAGCAACTTTGGCTTTTACAATATTTTAAATTCCAAGATAATTTCTAAAATTTTGTAACAATAATTGGAATCCTAACCTAGTCCTAGTAGTACTTGTAGTGCAGAATGATACCATTTAATTATTAAATACCATTCTGTTACTGCCTTTGTTTTCAGATTATGTTTTGTTGGTGCCAGACAAGGGCATTTTCCTGACTGCTTGGCTCTGATCAACTATAAATGCAATACACCAACTTCATCTCTAGTGTTCTTAGTGAGTGCAATGCTTTTAAGGGCCTTAAATTAGTTTTATGTTAATTGCTAATATTGACATAGATGACATGAAGAGTGAATGTTTTTTCTGTGTTAATATAAAGTTGAAGGTATTTGTAATGACAAGGCTAAACAGAGGTATCCATACTTTATTTTCAGGGTGTTCTATCTCTCGGTTACTTGTGCACAACAAACATCTATAGTTTAATTGAATATGCTAGCTTTGTTGAGAGCATGTTCATCCTCTGTAGTATCGCTGGTCTTCTGTACCTTAGGTGGAAGAACCCAGGAATGGAGAGACCTATCAAGGTGTGTATATACCATGGTTTTTTAACTTAATTGGTACTGATCCAGATAAAAATGAAATTATGTATAGCCAAACTTATGATTATGCCACTGTTTCAGCAAATTATTTTTGTGATGTATTTTTACAGACAACCAAAGTGTCAGGTTTCTAAATGCTTAGGGTGTGCCTTTAGGATCCATTCATAATTGGCAAACTAGGAAACGGATACAAAAGTTGGGAACCCCCCCCCCCCCACACACAGGAAGAAAACATGCTATGCATTATGTGAATTTCTGTTTGTTTTACAGTTTATTGGAGACGTGAATTTCCTTTTTCAGGTCAACATCATCATTCCAATCCTGTTTCTCATGATATGTGGATTCTTGGTGTTCCTTCCACTCTATGTAAGGCCCGTTGAAGTTGGAATGGGTATCCTCATAACGGCGTCTGGTATCCCAGCATACTTCCTTTTTGTTTATTGGGAAAACAAACCAGCATTTGTCCAGAATTCACTAAGTAAGTAATTTTTCTTTTTATTTTTGTTTTCAATGACAATTTTATCTACATCATTATTGTTGCTAATACGTATGAAACATAATAAACTATTTTTTTACTGAATATTGCTGAACTTCCTTGCTTAATACAGTAATAATAATATTAACTTCTTTCTTTCCCTATCCAGGAATGCTTACATATTGCACCCAGTTATTGTTCCACTCTGTAAAAGGGGAATGAGCAAGAAAGCATAATGTATTAGGGATTTTGATACAATACTTTTGATATGTATATTATGTAAATAGATTAAGGATTCTGTTTGTAAAGTCGATAGTGTATCACAAAACACATTTCATTTGGCTACAATAAGCTATATTTTGCTCAGTAATCATGACATTACTTCTTATATGTTGTTGAGTAGAGTGAGATTTTGCAAATGTGTTTATTACTCATCAGTATCTGTGTGAGAGGTTGTTTTTGAATGTGTTGAACATAAGCTGCCGTACCAAAGGCTTTGATACATGAATGGAAAGTGTATATATTTTTATAGATATTTTACCTTGCATCTTGGACTCCACTCATTAATTCAAATCCAGTGCAACTTCACCACATGTCTATTTATCTTCAGTATCTTGAGCCAGCTTTTATCTAGTTACTGAGAAGTCTAAATTTCAAGGTAACAAAAGAAAACAAAAAATTTTACTCAAGAATACCACTATCTAAAAATGTGCCAAATGAAAATATGAACATGCTATAATACATACTGTACTTTTTAGTCATTCTAGGTTCTTCATCCTGAAAAAAGAAGAATGTTATGCTTCATAAACTAAGAGAACAATTCCTAACAATTCAGATCATACAACATTTGGAAATTGTGGTTTACAAAATACCTTTAGGTCTGCAACTCACCTCTGTCTTGGTGTTGCTATTGATGTATATCTGTATAGAAAAGAATACGTAGTTGCTTTTCTTTAAATTTTAAAATAAACCTGTAATCATTAAGCATTCAACACTGAACAACTCATTTTGGCAAGTGGTATTCTCCTAGCATGTGGTACTAGGACATGATTTTACATAAAAGTTCCAATTAATCAGTTGGTCCTCCAATAATAATACAATAACTGAAGACAAGGCAGTTTTATATCAGTGAAAAAATTATATTTCTTTTATAAATGTACTTGTAATTCTATAACAAGTGATAGTGTCAATTGCCTTATGCTGCTTAAGCCTTATGCAATGCACTCTTTATCAAGGCAATGTGAAAAACCCTGATTTTTATCTTTTATACCTGCTTAACTAAGGATTTGATTAAATTCAGTAAGGCTGGTTTATCCTTTTTCTCTCAAACTTAGATCAGTGTATAAGATGCTGATACTTGTGTTTTTTACTGTTGTAAATAGTAGTGGAGTGCTTTCCATAGAAATATACCATTAACTGTAAAAAAGAATTTTTGTTTTGCAAGATTCACAGAAACATGCCTATGATTTTTCTAGTTTTTCTTGATAAGGAAGAGATGTGAAGTTTTATATTTTTACCTCCTGCTTTTTTTAAACAATATGTACCTATCATGGCTTGAAAAATCAATGTATCTGTGATAAGTTAATTAAGGATTCCACTGTAATCCCATCTAGGCTCTGTATATAGATTTTTACCCTATACAAGTGGTGGTTTAACTACTTCATAATGATGATATAAGTCGATGTACAATAAAAGAAAAGTGACATTAACAGCTCAGTGTTTAACAAAGATTCTTGCATTGTTCCTAGAGATATCTTATGAAAGTGTACAGTATACAGTATTTATTGTTGCACACCTTTATATCCTTTCTAAATTCATTTCAGGGCTGGAGCAAAATTATAAGATATTGTGTGGAACTTTTGTGTTTACCACATATTAATCTAGTAGTATCCTTTTATTCCTTTTACTGTATCTCCATTCATATTCTTTCTTTAATCTGACTTTCCACCCTCTCTAACTCTTGTCTAACAGTGCACCTGTTAGGTGTTCCTCCTGTTACACTTTTCAAGCCACATGAATGACCTCATGGGTCCCAGCAAGTGGCCTTTGACCTAGATTTTATATTCTTCTATTTTACTAGTATCTTGTTCTTTAGATGAAAGCTTTCTACATCCATTACGATCTTGTAAAACTAAAAGCAGTGCAAAAATATTTGTTTGTTTATATCTAAGTTTGTAGTACGTACTGTATGTGTTATTATTGTACAGCAGTGTAACCATTTGTATACTCAAAAGGCTGGCCCAAAATAAGATAAAAACACTGCAGTAGGGCAAATTTAAAGACCCTAGACTAAATAAGAAGACCATAAAAAAATCAAAAGGGAATATAAGCTAGAAAGCAGTATGATTAATGGCCAAAGGTCTAAATGCTGCATTAAAGCCTTTACAAAGTCTGTTGTGTCACACTGATTCTTTTATAGCTGTAATATTTGTCAAATATGTTTAGAATCAAGTTTTAATCTTTCATGTGGCATATGTTGTTTTAAATTTATTTCCATTTGTCATGGGGCGTTTCAAGAAGTCATCTTTGCAAATGAATATTGTGTAATATTATTTATATTCCCCATATTGTATTTATCATGCGACTATTTTACTCTACTGGGTACGGTAATCATCTACCGTTTAGATTCTGCATAAATGTAGTATTAGATTTATAGGTATATTTTATAGTCAAGGAATAAATTGCTACAACCTACTGAAAGCTATATTTTGTACATTATAAAATAAATTATACTGACCACAAGTTACATTTCTAGTTTATCATGATGCTGGCCCAATAGATACTGGAACAAACAGAAGCAGGGCAGGTATGATGAATAAGACTAAAGGGAATTGATGACAAGTTAATGCTGACAAGACCTTTCAGTACTGCGAACAGTTATCACGGGCACACCTTCCATACTGACCATGTGGAATCTATACTCTTTGGATTACACAACCCCAAAACTTACTTTCCCTTATCTGCCAAGCTTTAGAAATTCTTCCTGGTTCTGTTTTTCAGACGAAATTCCTTAAAATGGCAAGTTGATAATTTCTTTTGGAAATTTTTCTCCCAGGAAGAATTTCAAGTATCACACTAATCAAATTATCATCATAATCATTTTTACAATTACGTATCTGTATTTGTGTACACATAAAATATGAGCAAATAATTTAATCATTCTTTATTGGATTTACATTTAGAACCAGCAATTCACTGAGACTATAAATGTAAAAGTAAGGATTCCTACAGTACCACAACTTATTCCTTAAAATGCATAATATAAACCTATCTACATAACTTGCACACCAAAGGACATTATAAACAGCATACAACAGGATTTCCAAGACAAAAAGGTCCATTTTATTAAAGTATAATTTTACTTTCACATTTCTCAATATTATCTGACTTGCTGCAAATAGTTGCAATAACTACATTCATTACATAATATCACCTCGTGTTTTCAAGTCAGGGTTGTCCACAGTCTTGCTGAAATATCAAATATCTTTACTACAGTTTGATATTTTCAATAATTTAAAAGTGCACAGAAACACCCAAAAATAAACTAAAATTTCTTACCAGTTCCTTACATACTGCACTTTTTCAAAAAATTACAATAAAGCTGGTATCAATCTTGTTTTGACGGATTCCTGTTTACATAAGCATTATGAGGCATGCAAATGCTTAAAAAATAGCCAAATAGGCAGCCTTTAATACCAAATCAAGCCAAAACTTCCCAAAATGAATAATGAAGCCAATACATGTCAGGCTTTATGAAATGAACCGACATAAAATCAAATTAAAGCATATTACATAGGAGGGCCAAGGGAGTAATAAATACAATTTAGAAAATCATGAATGCCTTGGTTTAATCAATTACATTTTCAAGTGGTTTAGTATTTTTATTTAGTTTAAAAAAAATAGAATTGGTTCAGCTCTCTTGGGGGTCAAAATATCTAATTTGGTGGCCTTTTTTTTATTTTTTTTTTAGACTTAGCTCTCATGTGTGACTCTGGTATATTCATACAATGATTCACTTTTAAAGGTTACTTCATTCAACCTACTAGGTGCTACATGAAAGAATTAAGCTTATTACTTTAATGTGTTCGGCAAACCTTGTACTAATATGTCCGACAGACCTTGTTACTGAATATGAAATATATGGCTAGTTTTAATATATTGGAAATTTTAGTTAACTACTGTACTTCTTACATCATACTGTACATTTCTGTGACTTACAATTTTTTGTAATTTTGTTGAAAGTCTGGTTATTTGTGCATGTTATTTCTGACTTCTGCCAACGATAGAAAAAGTGTTTAAATTGTGACACTTTGCTCAGGCTAATGAAAAGGAAAAGTGCTTTCCTATCATGTCATCTGCTTCCTAATTTGCTGATGATTTATAAATTAAACTTTTGAATAAAAAAAAAAAAAAAGTCAGATGTTAAAAAGACCCAGCTAAAGATATTGAAGGCATTGATTAGATTAAGAGTTCCTAAGTACTGGATTGTGATAAAAAAAAGATAAGCTGTTAGGTCCAAGGCCTGTGTAAGTAAGGATATGACCCAAAGGGTAATGTGTGTGTTTTTTTTATATAACTTAAAACTGAAGAATAAAACAAAAATTTAAATGGTACTCAAGAAAATTTTTAACCTGTATAAGGTGTGCCATCTAGGGTTCTTGTTTTACTTGGGCTCCTGACGATGGTGTGCTTAGATATTAACAGCTGAAGGTCAGGCACAGGAGATGAGAACTTCATGAGGGTTCTTGCTCCCAAGACATCTTTTCTGATTGCAGCCCATCACTTTTAAGAGAAAATTCTAAAATTTGGTGTTTGTAATATAAATGTGAAGCTGCATCAGCAAAAATTATATGAATCTGGTAAATACAATACCAGGAAAGATAAGAGATATGTTTCATTACCCATTATATAGCTCAAACATTTGAATATTTCATATTGCTCAAATTCCCATTTACTAAAAAATTTTAGTTCATATTTTTGTTGCATGAAATATATGTAGAAATAGTCGGTATTATTTAGAAAAGATCTGAAAATATATACAGTAGTACCTCTTACTTCGAACTTAATCCGTTCCAGAAGGTTGTTCGAAGTACGATTTGTTCGAAATATGAAACAAAGATCCCCATAAGAAATAGAGCGAATCAGGATAATTCGTTCCAGCCAACCCAAAAAGTCCCCCTTTTCACATTTTTTCTATTATTAATATGTTCAAAAGTTAAATCAAGATTGTAAAGTAATGAAACAGTACGTTAAATGAAGTAAAATTTCTCATTTTCTCTGTGTCGATTTACGAACCGTTTTGTAAAAATGGCGCCGGCCGGCTGGGGGATGGAGGGAGGTGAGACGGGAACCCTTTTGAGCAAACCGAATTGATTGCAGTATGCAAAGGTTGATAACAAATTAAATTTTATTCACATTAAGTACAAAGATAATTAAAGGAGTCGATAGTGTGTGTGTGTGTGTGTGTCCGATTGCGTCTGAGAGAGAGGGAGAAAGAGAGTGGTTCTTAAGTGCACAAAATAGATTAATTACTATGCCACAATAAATCAACTTACTGTTGGCAAACGGTAGAGTTTTAAAACAATCACAAGGATTTTATAAAAAAATAAGTAATAAGTCAAGAATGCAAGAAAAGGAAAGAGAAATAAAATAACCCTTACAAGGAAGCCGCTTCAACAAACAATCGAAGGCATGCAGAAGCTGAAAGCGGCGCCAGTTTGTTTATTACAGAGCTGAGTTACTTTTACAGTAGTAAAAATATCGTAAAAAGCAGTTATCAGTAGATTGGTATTTTACCGTAACAAAAATAAAAGTGATTTGGGCAGATTGAGTGTAAGTGAAAGAAATGGGCGAATAATCATCCCAGATCAGCTATCAAGTCAATGGGAAGCAGAGCCGTTCTTCTCATTGGTACTGCTTTTATGTACATATTATAGTAAAGATTTTACTGTCTCTTCTCTGAACAATACCACGACGCACGATAACTTAAAATCATTCATTCCTTATTCCTAAAAAATATAAACGCTAACTCCCTCTACCTCAAGTTAGCTGTGTATCACCACAATTACGAATGATTTTGTTAATCGTTTGTGCTAAATTTTATTGTGAAAAGCTTTGTTCTTTCATTTACTATTTTGTTAACATTGTTCAACTATATATAGACTGCCTCACTCGGCGCACTGAACACTGGCTCAATTAAAACTATTTTTTTATGTATTGCATTTGATTGTTTTCATTATTTGTCATTACGTTAAATTTATTGAGAAATTCCCTTTTTATGTGAATTGTTATTGCTTTTACATACATACGTACATTAATATTTTAACTCTCTCTTCTTCTCTCCTCAACATAATCAGCACTCCCTCGTTCAGTTTCAAGTCAGCTGGGCGTGACGTCACCGCTGTTACGTACGATTTTATTCATCTTTTATGCTAAATGTTATATTGAAAGCTAAATTTTATATTAAATGCTTTATACTTTAATGTACTTGGTCGACTATTGTTATCATTAAACTATATATTGTAAATGAAAAAAAAAAATTGATACAGTTTAACTTGTAAGACACAGTAGGCCGTCGAATACAAGTATAATCTAGATAATCAGTAAGTTCGAAGTACGAGCATTTGTTCGCAAACGATACAAAATTTTCTCGAAAATTTGGTTCGATAAACAGAAAGTTCGATATATGAAACGTTCGACTAACGAGGTACCTCTGTATTCTGATCAGCAGAAACCTATTAAGAATTTTTTTCTTACAATTTGTTAATTTCACTTCATAAATAATTCTCTCTCTTTCACATGGATGCTTAAATCACTCATTAGTCTTTAACAACATTTATTAGTAATCTTCAAAGGGCACTAGAGTACTGTTCTGTAAGTTTAATGCTCAAGTACCCCTTTAAGAAAATACACATAAATGGATTGGAGCTACTGACTGCTAACTATATCTATTCATCAATACACAATATCGTAAGACAGTACTATGTACCAAATACAGGGTAACCAATGTTGCTTTAAGCTTCCTAGCTTTACTGCCAAAACCAAGTTTAGCAAACTCTCACAACCACATGCCTGTGAATTTCTTCCTTTGCCATCACATGTAACTACTATGTAGCCTTCAAGCCATATTAACACTGGTCAGAGCCACTAATAAAGTTAGCTGTCTATCTGCATCCCATGAGTGAGTTTCCAAAACTCGCCAGACGCAATACAGATGTCAAATGAAACAGTGCATACCAGTGCCAGACACTCCTTGATGGCTAAGATTGTCATTTTAATGTTTCCAAACAATAGAACATCCAACAGATTAGCATTTCTCTTCCAAGCATGCACCTCCCTAGCCAAACTAATGGAGTTCAAACTTCAGCACACCACAGCCTACAACCCTGCCACTATTGGCATGGGATAACAGCCCTACAACTCCCTTAAGCTTGCCCTCATCAGTAGGTGCAACAGATCCAACTTGAAGTAAAACTAACCCTGGGTTGTCCTCTGGTTAAGCGGGTCACCAAAAGAAAGAACTGCTGCCTCTCCAGCATAAGTGGTATTAAGAGAAACCTGCATTTCCATGAATTTTTCCTCACCAACAACACTAGCCAAGAAGAAGAAGGCCCATCCAGACCTCAAATTGTTTTTAATCACTGCCCACAGAGACAAACAAATATACAGAGAAGCAGTGGATCCTGATGAAACTATGCACTTGCGATTCATATTTCTGCTGAATGACCCCCACAAACACCCTCTGATCTCCATACGGGGGTCCCTAACCAGTCCTGGAATAAACTAAAAAAAATTTTGTATACAGCCTCATGGGCACAAGACTGGGTCTCCGTTAACAGGTGAGAACAGGTATATCTCGAAGATGGCTAACTCCCTACAACCTCTGCCATCACTATCCAGGTCTGCCAGTCAAAACACCCCAGTAATTTACCAGTATCCCAAAAAGCCAATGGCCAAATAAGGATGTGGAACAGTTGTCACAGTCGTCTGTATGTATCACATCATATAGGTAATGATAGTTTATAAAAGATTTTTGTATCATCATCTAGTACAGCGTTTCTCAACCTGTGCACCCCGTGAGGTGCTCAGGTGCACCCCAAGGAATAGGAAAATTATATTCTAATGTTTAAAATATCTGTAATTATTTTCAGAAATTTTGCAGACACCAAGTATGTGTTTCTATGTCTGAGTCAAGTCTTCGATATTTGACATTTTAAACTGGAAGGTAAATTTCTTAATCTTTCCTTTTCATTTCGAGTGAAGTGAAGTGTCCAGCTAAGAAAATTAAGATTAGACCTTATTAGAAATACAACAAAAGTTATTTAAGTTTTGGCTTTACGTGGGACTGGAGATGAAAATCAGCCTCTCCCATTGTCTTTGGTTTGTGGTTGCAAAATGTCAAATAAGTCAATGCTTAAATTAAGTAAACATTTTCAAACAGCGCATTGCAGTCTTCAAGGAAAAGACGTAAATAATTTCAAAAGACTACTTGAGCAACAGACAAAGCAAGCATTTGCTTTCAAAAGTAGAGTAACATTGCCTGAAAAAGCTCAAATTGCATCTTATCAAGTATCGGAAATGATTGTTGTAAAGATGAAGTCACATATACTCTTGCTGAATCTATTATTTTTGCCTGCTTGCAGAAACATGATGAAGACTATGTTAGGAGAGGATGCCGAGAAACAATTAAGTAAAATTCCACTATCAAATGATACTGTTCATGGACGTATTCTGGAAATATCTACCGATATTGAGGAAAATGTTTGTCGTAAGAAACTTCCGGCATACTTTGCGCTACAAGTTGATGAATCAACAGACATAAGTAACAAAGCGCAAGTAATGGCTTTTATTCGCTTTACTGATGGGGACAGAATCGTAAATCAGTATCTTTGTTGCAAGGAATTGTTTGCCACTACCAAAGGTGAAGATATTTTCCTTATTTTGAATAGTTATTTTGAGAAATTTTATTTATCCTGGGAGTCGTGTGTTGGAATTTGTACTGATGAAGCTCCATCAATGATGGGTTCCATTAAAGGTCTTGCATCATTTGTAAAGTAAAAGAATCCCAAGATGATAACAACTCACTGTTTCTTGCATAGAGAGGTCCTGATGGCAAAAACACTGGTTGTTAAAGTGAAAGAAGTTTTTGATCAAGATGTCCAAATGGTAAATTTCATCATGACTAGACCAGTAAAGGCTCGTATATTTGAATAACTTTGTGAAAACATGGATTCACAACACAATCGCTCGCTATTGCGCACAGAAGTGAAATGGTTGTCAAGAGGAAAGGTACTCTGTCGTGTGCTTGAACTTCGCGAAGAACTACTGGCATTTTTTAAAAATGAAAATAAAAGTAAATTTTGTGGACTTTTGGACATCAAAATTGGAATATCTGACTGATATGTTTCAACACTTGAATAATCTGAACATGTAAATGCAAAGTGGAAATGAAAATCTTCTCTCATCTACCAACAGAATCAAAGCATTCCTGAAAAAATTAGTGATTTGGAAAAGAAGAGCAAGTTCAGGCTGTTTGAAAATGCTTCCTTTGCTGAGAAAAGGCTATTAAGATGATTTAATTCCTTTAATAGTGGATCATTAGCGACTCTGGAAGGCAATCTGAAATATTACTTTCCCTCAATAAACACCGAGCAGTACAACTGGATTCGCAACCTTTCATTGATATTTCTACCGAGGACGTTGGCTTTTCGTTAACAGAAGAGGAAGAGCTGGCCGCTAAATCTACTGATCGGGGATTAAAGATCAAACATAAAGAGGTGACCATCGATCAATTTTGGATTTCAGTTAAAGAAGAATATCCTTCAATAGCTAACAAGGCATTAACGGTTTTATAGCAGTTTTCCACATCTTATCTTTGTGAACAAGGATTTTCTGTACTAACTAACATTAAATGTAAAAGTAGATCAAATATTAAATCTATTGATGAAGAGTTGATAGTTTGTTTATCACATATAAGGCCTAACATTCACAAAATTGCTAATTCTCATCAAGGACAGGTTTCACATAAGGATACTTAAATGCAAAATGTAATATCTAATAAATATATGGTTATTTTAGAATACATATCTATTATTTTTCTATTACTGCTGCTACTACTACTACAATTTATAATAATAATAATAATATACTTTATTAAAAGTAATGGCTACTTCAGCAGCGTTACACTTGTAGAGATTCTTCTCTATTTTGCGAATAGCGGCTTTTTCCGTGCTACTTAAACAGGCTAGTAGAGCGCCTATAGAGGTCATGGTAAAATACAGGGTCAAAATAGGTGTATATATTTGAATTTTACAGATAAAATCTATGATACCATTAGTCATCAAAGTCATTATTAACGATTTTCTCTCTCTCTCTCTCTCTCTCTCTCTCTCTCTCTCTTTCTTAAAGCGAGCTTTCGTCTGGAGCTGCCAGACATCCTCGGGCTGGGAAGCTGAGGGTGGACTGATCTTGGTGCGGTGTCCGTCCTCCTTATATCTGTGGCTGACAGCAGGGGGTCTGCCCCATGCTTGTCTCCTGTTGGCTGGTGGCGGTGAGTCTTGTTTTCATTGGCTGCCTGAGCCAGGTCTCAAGCCACTTTCTTCGGGCCGATGGTTGCGTTGCAGCATATCCTGCAGCCGCCTGGACCTCCTAAGCGGCGCTGTAACATTGATGGGCGTTGCGCTACGTTGTGGGACGTCACGGCTACTTTGATTTCGCATCGGCTGCAGGAGTACCTCGTTCGGGGGCGTTGTCATCCATAGAGTTGTCATGATCGGTGGTGTCATTGTTGGTGGCAGGTCTTCTCATACTCGTAGGAGGAGAAATTCTTCCTGCGTCGTATTCAGATTAGGTTTTATTTGCTGGATGAGTAGCGCCTCCAGCAGGCGCAACCGACGGGCATCAGGGCCTTCCCGATGATCTTCGTGTTCTTTATGATGACATCTCGGGAGATGGCCTCGTGATGTTTGGTGCGGGCGTGATTCTTTATAGCCCCCTCTTGGCGTTGCACGAGAGTCTCTTCGACAGTCGCATGGTAGTCATACCTACATAGGCGCCGCTGCATTCGCGGACTGGGCATGTATACTGGTACACTACATGCGTCTGCTTCAGGGGTTCTCGTGCCTGTGGAGAGGGGTTATTTTTTCATAAAAAGATCGCGCGTCCTCCGATTCTGGTAATATATGATTAGGTCGATATTCTTGGTGTCGTCAGTCGGGGAATACATTATCAGAAATAATTTTCTTAATGGCGTCCTCTTCTTCACGGTAATGGGAACTCATGAAGGCTTTGTAGTACAGCTTGATATTATCCTGGGGGCGGGGCTGCGGGCTCTCACTACCGTACCATTTCTCCAGGGCTGTGCGGACTTCCTTGCTGATTAATTTATTTGAGTACCCGTTATTCACAAGTACTTGGGAGGCGCGGTCGAGTTCCTGGTGAGTGTCCTGCCAGGTTGAGCAATGGGAGAGGGCCCTCCTGAACGAAGGCCCTGACGGTGGTGCTTTTGAATCTGGCGGGGCACTCGCTGGTCCCCGTTTGAGGCAAAGTCCTAATTGGTTTTCTTGTGTGTAGGACTGAAGTACGGAGACGTCTTCCGTCTTGCTTACAAGGACGTCGAGGAAGGGGAGCCGATCGTCGGAGCTGCGTTCGACTGTGTAGTTCAGCACACTACACTGCTGAAATGCTGTTGACGGAGGGCTTCTACCTCATCCTCGGCGTCGACTTGCACAAAGATGTCCGTCAATATAAACGTCCATATCTGCGGGGTTGCTGCATCCTGGCTAACTTTTATATGGGCACCGTGGAGGAACGGGTCTTTGCCAGGATGCAGCAACCCCGCAGATATGGACGTTATATTGACGACATCTTTGTGCAAGTCGACGCCGAGGATGAGGTAGAAGCCCTCCGTCAAGCATTTCAGCAGTGTAGTGTGCTGAACTACACAGTCGAACGCAGCTCCGACGATCGGCTCCCCTTCCTCGACGTCCTTGTAAGCAAGACGGAAGACGGTCTCCGTAACTTCAGTCTACACAAAGAAAACCAATTTAGGACTTTGCCTCAACGGAGACAGCGAGTGCCCCGCCAGATTCAAAAGCACCACCGTCAGGGCCTTCGTCAGGAGGGCCCTCTCCCACTGCTCAACCTGGTCCAGGGAGACCATCTCACCAGGAACTCGACCGCGCCTCCCAAGTACTTGTGAATAACGGGTACTCAAATAAGTTAATCAGCAAGGAAGTCCGCACAGCCCTGGAGAAATGGTACGGTAGTGAGAGCCCGCAGCCCCGCCCCCAGGATAATATCAAACTGTACTACAAGCCTTCATGAGTTCCCATTACCGTGAAGAAGAGGACGCCATTAAGAAAATTATTTCTGATAATGTATCCCCGACTGACGACACCAAGAATATCGAAACCTAATCATATATTACCAGAATCGGAGGGACGCGCGATCTTTATGAAAAATAACCCCTCTCCACAGCACGATAACCCCTGAAGCAGACCGCATGTAGTGTACCAGTATACATGCCCAGTCCGCGAATGCAGCGGCGCCTATTTAGGTATGACTACCATGCGACTGTCGAAGAGACTCTCGTGCCCACGCCCAAGAGGGGGCTATAAAGAATCACGCCCGCACCAAACATCACGAGGCCATCTCCCGAGATGTCATCATAAAGAACACGAAGATCATCGGGAAGGCCCTGATGCCCGTCGTTTGCGCCTGCTGGAGGCGCTACTCATCCAGCAAATAAAACCTAATCTGAATACGACGCAGGAAGAATTTCTCCTCCCTACGAGTATGAGAAGACCTGCCACCAACAATGACACCACCGATCATGACAACTCTATGGATGACAACGCCCCCGAACGAGGTACTCCTGCAGCCGATGGAAATCAAAGTAGCCGTGACGTCCCACAGCGTAGCGCAACGCCCATCATGTTACAGCGCCGCTTAGGAGGTCCCAGGCGGCTGCAGGATATGCTGCAACGCAACCATCGGCCCGAAGAAAGTGGCTTGATACCTGGCTCAGGCAGCCAATGAAAACAAGACTCACCGCCACCAGCCAATAGGAAAGACAAGCAGGGGCAGACCCCTGCTGTCAGCCCAGATATAAAGGGAGGGGGGACGGACACCGCACCAAGATCAGTCCACCCTCAGCTTCCCAAGCCGCGGCTATGTTCTGGCCAGACCCTGGAACGCAAAAGCTCGCTTTAATAAAGGAAAGAGAGAGGAGGAGATAGAGAGGTAGAGGCGAGAGAGAAAATCGTTAATGACTTTGATGACTGGATGGTATCATAGTTTATCTGTAAAATTCAAATATATACACCTATTTTGACCCTGTATTTTACCATGACCTTCTATAGGCGCTCTACTAGCCTGTTTAAGTAGCACGGAAAAAGCCGCTATTCGCAAATAGAGAAGAATCTCTACAAGTGTAACGCTGCTGAAGTAGCCCAGTTACTTTTAATAAAGTATGCTTGAGAGAGGGTCTGCTTCCTAAGTACAATAATAATAATAATAAAAATTAATATAATATATATATATATATATATATATATATATATATATTTTCTTCTTCTTCTTTTTTCTCTATCACAGTCCTCCAATTCGACTGGGTGGTATTTATAGTGTGGGGTTCCGGGTTGCAATCCTGCCCTCCTTAGGAGTCCGTCACTTTTTCTTACTATGTTGCGCCATTTCTAGGATCACGCTCTTCTGCATGAGTCCTGGAGCTACTTCAGCCTCTAGTTTTTCTAGATTCCTTTTCAGGGATCTTGGCATCGTGCCTAGTGTTCCTATGATTATGGTACAATTTCCACTGGCATATCCCATATCCTTCTTATTTCTATTTTCAGATCTTGATACTTATCCATTTTTCCCCCTCTTTCTCTTCAATTCTGGTGGCCCATGGTATTTCGACATCAATGAGTGATACTTTCTTCTTGATTTTGTCAATCAACGTCACGTCTGGTCTATTTGCACGTATCACCCTATCTGTTCTGATAGTATAGTCCCAGAGGATCTTTGCCTGATCGTTTTCTATCACTCCTTCAGGTTGGTGCTCGTACCACTTATTACTGCAAGGTAGCTGATGTTTCTTGCACAGGCTCCAGTGGAGGGCTTTTGCCACTGAATCATGCCTCTTTTTGTACTGGTTCTGTGCAAGTGCCGGACATTCGCTTGCTATGTGGTTTATGGTTTCATTTTTCGTATTGCACTTCCTACATATGGGAGAGATGTTATTTCCGTCTATCGTTCTTTGAACATATCTGGTTCTTAGGGCCTGATCTTGTGCCGCTGTTATCATTCCTTCAGTTTCCTTCTTTAGCTCTCCCCTCTGTAGCCATTGCCACGTGTCATCGCTTGCTAGTTCTTTAGTCTGCCTCATGTATTGTCCGTGCACTGGTTTGTTGTGCCAGTCCTCTGTTCTGTTTGTCATTCTCCTGTCTGTATATTTCTGGGTCTTTGTCTACTTTTATTAGTCTTTCTTCCCATGCACTCTTTAGCCACTCATCTTCACTGGTTTCCAGATATTGCCCCAGTGCTCTCTTCTCGATGTTGATGCAGTCCTCTATACTTAGTAGTCCTCTCCCTCCTTCCATTCGTGTTATGTATAGTCTGTCCGTATTTGCTCTTGGGTGTAGTGCTTTGTGTATTGTCATATGTTTCCTGGTTTTCTGATCTATGCTACGGAGTTCTGCCTTCGTCCATTCCACTATTCCTGCGCTGTATCTGATTACTGGCACTGCCCATGTGTTTATGGCTTTTATCATATTTCCGCTGTTGAGTTTTGACCTGAGTATCGCCTTGAGTCTCTGCATATATTCTTTCCTGATTGTGTCCTTCATCTCTTGGTGTTTTATATCCCCTCCTTCCATTATTCCCAGGTATTTGTATCCAGTCTCATCTATGTGTTTGATGTTGCTCCCATCTGGTAGCTTTATCCCTTCAGTTCTTGTTACTTTGCCCTTTTGTATGTTGACTAAAGGCCTGTCCACACGACCAGGCCTGATCGGCGTGCTCCAGGGTTGACGGGCAAATTCTGGCGGACTTATCCGTGAATGTTGTCCACACGGGTGAGGCGATGGAGAGGTGGGCGTGCCTGACGATGCCAGTAGTGTGTTCAGTGCAGTACGATAAACATGGTGCCTACTGCAAAGAAGAAGATAGTGTAGCATGATAATTGCTTTGTGTATGATGAAAAAGAAGAGAATATGGTGCAAAGAATGGCTCAGTAAAAGAAATGTATATGGTTAACGTACATCTGCCAGGGTCGAAGCTCAAGCCATCGGGCACCATCATGGTGATTTTGCTACAAGACCCATCGGGCAATTTGATGGTTTGCCCGTCAAGTGTGCCCGTTAGAAGGGAAGTCCGCCGATCAGGCCCGATCGTGTGGACAGGCCTTAAGGCGCATTTTTCTATTCCAAACTCCATCCTGATGTCCCCAGATACAATCCTTACAGTCTGAATTAGGGTATCTATTTCCTTGATGCTCTTACCATACAGCTTATCGTCGTCCATGAACATCAGATGGTTGATTCTGTTGCCTCTTTTCTTGAGTTGGTACCCGGCATCCATCTTCTGTAGTACTTTCGTCATGGGAAATCATGGCTACTACGAAGAGTAGTGGGACATGTGAGTCGCCCTGGAAGATCCCTCTCCTGATATTAACCTCTTCTAGTCTTATTCCAGAGCTTGTAAGTATGAATTCCAGTGCCGCATTGTATTTTTGAGGAAGCTGATGGTGTTTTTCCTCTGCCCCATATATTTTCAGGCATTCTATTAGCCATGTGTGTGGTATCATGTCGAAGGCTTTCTTATAGTCTATCCATGCCATGCTTATGTTGGTTTTCCTTCTCCTACTGTTCTTCATTACCATTTTGTCTATCAGGAGCTGGTCTTTTGTGCCCCTACACTTCCTTCTGCAGCCTTTCTGTTGGTGGGGGTGGGGGGAATGGTTTGTCTCCTCTAGGTAGTTGTATAGCCTTTCACTGATGATACCTGTTAGTAACTTCCACATTATTGGTAGGCAGGTGATAGGCATGTAGTTACTGGCTATATTTCCTTTACTCTTGTCTTTTTGTACTAAGGATGTCCTTCGTATGGTCATCCATTTGGGTGCATGGTGATTTGAGATACAATGCTGGAGTTGTTCTGCTATTTGTGGGGTGTAGGGGCCTTGAAGTTTTTTGAGCCAGTATCCATGGACTTCATCGGGACCTGGGGCTTTCCAGTTTGGCATTTTCTTTAGTTGGTGTCTGACTGTGTCTGTCGTGATCTCTGTGAATCTTTGTTTTATTCTCCCTGTTTCTTCAGCCTTGACTTCCTGGAGCCATATTGCATGTTTGTTGTGTGATACCGGATTGCTCCATATGTTTTCCCAGAATCTCTTACTTGGTTCGACTTCAGGAATTTCTTGGTGGTTGTCTTCCCCTCTTAGTTGGCTGTATAGTCTTTTCTGGTTGGTTCCGAATAGTTTGTTCTGTTGGTATCCCTTATTCCTGTTCATGTACCGTTGGATCTTATGTGCTTTGGCCTTAAGCCTCTGTTTTACATCTTCTATTGTGTTGTTTAGTCCCCTCTCTTGTACTTTGTATTTCTCGTTGAGATAGGCAGGTAGTTACTGGCTATATTTCCCTTACTCTTGTCTTTTTGTACTAAGGATGTCCTTCCTATGGTCATCCATTTGGGTGCATGGTGATTTGAGATACAATGCTGGAGTTGTTCTGCTATTTGTGGGTGTAGGGCCTTGAAGTTTTTGAGCCAGTATCCATGGACTTCATCGGGACCTGGGGCTTTCCAGTTTGGCATTTTCTTTAGTTGGTGTCTGACTGTGTCTGTCGTGATCTCTGTGAATCTTTGTTTTATTCTCCCTGTTTCTTCAGCCTTGACTTCCTGGAGCCATATTGCATGTTTGTTGTGATACCGGATTGCTCCATATGTTTTCCCAGAGTCTCTTACTTGGTTCGACTTCAGGAATTTCTTGGTGGTTGTCTTCCCCTCTTAGTTGGCTGTATAGTCTTTTCTGGTTGGTTCCGAATAGTTTGTTCTGTTGGTATCCCTTATTCCTGTTCATGTACCGTTGGAT